>NC_092248.1:5082578-5125078 GCF_036320965.1 Panulirus ornatus | reverse complement strand
CACACACACACACACACACACACACACACACACAGTTGCTAATAGGTCAATATACAATCCAGTGTTGACGGAGTGTGATCATATGCACAGCGCTGATACTCCGTTCTTTTTGACATCAACGGCGATGATACTCCGTTGTTTTTGACATCAACAGCGACGATCCTCCGTTGTTTTTGACATCAACGGCGGCGATACTCCGTTGTTTTTTACATCAACGGCGATGATACTCCGTTGTTTCTGACATCAACAGGGACGATACTCCGTTGCCATTTGACATCAACAGTGTTGGCAGATCTCGATGGTAAGACACATTCGAAGGATCTGATGTCCCACCACATCACAGTGAGCAGGTCCGTCATACCTTCAGGATCTGATGTCCCACCACATCACAGTGAGGAGGTCCGTCATACCTTCAGGATCTGATGTCCCACCACATCACAGTGAGCAGGTCCGTCATACCTTCACGATCTGGGAATATGAATCCCTCCGAAGAGGTCTCACAGGAGCGCCACCAGAAGTGCCAATCTAAGGTTTCAGGACAAGTTCTCCGTGCCCAAACCTCCAATAAAAAACAAAAACAAAAACAAAAAACAAAAAAACATGTACCTCAACATAGTTAAACCACTTTAGGAAGGGAATTTCCCATGTCTTAGGGACGTTTAAGAGCGTGGTCCACTAGAAGAGCCAAGTCTCGTACGAAGCTCTCTATCATACCCATCTTGAAGCTCAGTGCCCCTTGCGCCTAAGAACTCCAGAGACGTAAGACAGTTTGAACGATGACTGGCGGCGGCACTCTCGTCCGGGCTGCCGGACGTACGAATACCATAATGGCAGACACAGAAGTCATCTCTAAAACAGAACGTACTGAGAAATGATGCGAGTTTTCCGTTGACGTCTTAGTCACCTCAAATTCAGATAAAAATCTTTGAGTATATGACGTGCAGATTTCCGCATCCCAAAGCGCCAGGAGGGAGGGAGGTGACAACGCCTCTCTCTCTCTCTCTCTCTCTCTCTCTCTCTCTCTCTCTCTCTCTCTCTCTCTCTCTCTCTCTCTCTCTCTCTCGCACACACACACACGAGCGGGGCTAGACACGAAAACTGGAGCTAAGCTCAATATTGAGTCTATGAAATATTTCGGGCCAGCCTGCCTCCTGCTACACCAAGTTTCCATTTACCATTATGCAAAATCTGGAGCAACAGGAACAGTCCATCAAGATAGAGCGAGCAGCCCAGACTGACCTGAGTAGCAACATGTTACAGTCTTTACCAGGAGGCGCGGCGCGGAGGTCGCCATGAGAGAGAGAGAGAGAGAGAGAGAGAGAGAGAGAGAGAGAGAGAGAGAGAGAGAGAGAGAGAGAGAGAGAGAGAGAGAGAGAGGACTGCCTCCCTATCCCCCCAAGCGCTGTGCTGGTCTTGCATAAGAATCGCATTCCGAAAGAACTTTCGAGTTTGGCCTCCACTCTGTATATACAATAGACCTCACTTAACTGTCGAAGTGAGGTCTACCACTCCTCGTAAGTGGTAAAGTGTGAGTGGTAGACCGTGAGTGGTCGGTGTGGGGTGCGCCCCCCCCCCCCCACACACACACACACAGACGCCCTACAACTGGCTTAGTGTATGGTCGTGCCTTTCTACATCTTATGCCGTGGCCACATACACCCTCTTTTGCTATCTATAAGGCTAACTACGATGCAGTGAACAGCAGTCCCACTGTATAAGCAAATGACCTCCCCAAAAAAACCTTTACAACGATAGAATTCATCTGTAATGAGGCTTCTATTTTTGCTACCCCATTCTACTGAAGTATGCCAATGAAGGATCATCTCTCATTATGAATCGTTTGGAGCATCGAAAACCAAGTTATGGCAAACACACCAAAGATAAGGAAAGACTGGCGATCATACACTAGTTCTAAAATTGTTCCAATTATTGTTTTCTTTAACAAACGATCGTATAACCATCCAGCTCTCCCCCTAACGACCGTTTGCGGAAGAGACACATTGTATCTTTTTTCCCCGATAAACAATTTAATTCTACATTCTATTTACGTCAACCTATGACTCACCAGGTGTGAGCGACAGCCTTTAGCAACCAATCGACAGAGGCAGATTTCCCATTCATCGCGGAACAGCTGAATATTGAAAATATTGTGCATTGTTGTCCTGTCCAATAGAAATTAACCCAACATAATCAGCCCGTGTCTCGCCTCGCTCTCCATATCACAGCGATCCATTCATCACACAAAAAAAAAGAAAACTCATGTACGTTCGAGCCCGTATTGCTAACCACAGGGGCATTTAAAGTGGCCGTCGAGACAATATCTCTCTTTACTTGTAAACAAAATTCTATTTTATTGCCAGAATGTAAATTTTCAATTATCTGTAGCGAAACTAAACAAATTGAGTCTGGATACCATCCAATAACAAGAAAATAAATACGCTTTTACATCGCCTATTACTTTCCCCACTGACGTTTATACATGGAAATAGATCCATGTTAGTGTTGCAGGGCCCCGTGCGCGTGGCGTACACAGGAAAAATGTACACCCATGGTACATCTAGGTTCGTGTGGTAGGGTCGTGTGGTGGTGTACGGAGACGATATGGACACTCATCGTACACCTTCGTCCACTGTGGTAGGGTTGCGTGTGGTACCGATCCGTAGATATGGTTCAGGTCCCTCCTTCAGCTACCACTGTGTGTAGAGAGAGATATGCCATCATTCTGGTCTTTCTTTAGTCTCATATACACAATACTGTGTCGAGTTTACCCTGGTGGATCATATACACAATATTGTGCAGTCAGAGTTTACCCTGGTGGATCATATACACAATACTGTGTAGTCAGTTTACGCTGGTGGATCATATACACAATATTGTGTAGTCAGTTTACCCCAGTGGATCATATACACAATACTGTGTAGTCAATGTTTACCCTGGTGGATCATATACACACTACTGTGTAGTCAGTCTACCCTGGTGGATCATATACACAATACTGTGTAGTCAGTTTACCCCGGTGGATGGGATGCAATTCATGTCTTCTGTGAGTCATAAACTGCTTCAGTAATTCACTCTTACTAGATCCTCCTCTAAGGCACTTGCTGTTTAGGGAGAAAGATGGTCATGGTGGCAGTTTGTTTCATACATACTTACCCAATCTAGTCTCACCATCTTTGAGTTTTTTCTTCTTTCTTATTCGGGAAGAATCTCTGATTTGCTTTCCATTTCCATACCACATTACCACTCAAATGTATGTTGGAATGTCTCAGTACAATCAATGAAGTGTTTCTCTAAACTGTATTGCTCTTTTTTTCTCTCATTGGTATTTAGTGTGTTACACACTCGTCTTCCTCTGTATCAGATCAAGTAATCTCTTTCATGAACTAATTCTTGGAAAGATATTTTTCTTGTATCTTTATATTAAAAGGCAACAATCCTTTCTTCACCCGATCATCTGTTACGCAATTTCACATCCTTCGTGGCGTCTCATTCTCTTCACAGTCTACCGCTTCCTGTAACTCATGGTTTATGACGTGTCCGCGTGTAGAATTCCTCTTGCTGTCCCAGTAGATCTACTGCAGGTGAGGAGTGATGGAGTGGGTGAGGCGCAGTTTGCGTGCTGGGAGGGACGTCCAAGAGCCTGGTAGGACCTTGTCGCACCCTCTCTGTGGTCCCGGTAGGCAGGTGGCCCCCCGTCACAGGGTCAAACCAGAAGGCTTTCACGATCTCCAGTGTTTGAGGAGTGGATCGGAAGGGCATTACCGAGGAGGGGAAGGAGGGTGAAGATGAGGAGGTAGACAGACAGAGAGGGGGTGAAAGGGAAGTGAGATGTGGTGGGACTGAGCGACAGTGTGGCCGTCTGGCTTAAAGTCAAATAGATTCTCTAGTAATGTCTACTGGCGCCGTGACTCGACTTGGAGATCTACCACTCTCGACCTCGCCAAGACTCGACTCAGGTGTTTAGGAAGCCTATTAAATCTTCCAGTTCTCGAGACCCAACGATTTTTAATCCATGTGTCAACATGGCTCCCGGAAGAGCCGTGGAGATCTGCTTTTGACCTTGTTTACATGTGGAGGAGACTCTAAGTTCTTCCTGCTGAGCGATGGTGTTGTTAAGGCACTGGACGACGAATAACCACAACCAGGAAAAAAAGGTTAGGTTATAGTTATAGTTAGGTTATAGTTATAACTAAGACCTCAGATCAGTTATCACAATTAAGGACTTAAAAGAAAGAATGTCTGGCATAGAACCTGATTCATCCACCATCATCCATCTAGTAGTTTCCTTTTCCATTTGTTTGTGAATCGTATGTGTCACTTATCAATGCCTGACACAGCTCTTATCATTATTGTTCTTATTCCACCTTCTCCCTGAACTCCTTGATGCCTCTCCCTGACTCGCCTCTCCTGGCAGCTCCACCTTCTCCCTTATTCCTTGATGCCTCTCCCTGACTCGCCTCCACTGGCAGCTCCACCTTCTCCCTTACTCCTTGATGCCTCTCCCTCACTCTCCCCAACTCACCTCTCCTGGCAGCTCCACCTTCTCCCTTACTCCTTGATGCCTCTCCCTCGCTCTCCCCAACTCGCCTCCCCTGGCAGCTCCACCCCCAACTACATCTCATGATTAAAATTTAAAAAACCCAAGTCGTGTGGCGGCCGGGATGCCGAACAATAGCAGAGTCCCTCTGGCCAGCGTTTCGCTATTGTTAGCACCTCACCTAACGCTTGTTTCGCTTTCTTTTATTCATTTATCTATTTTTTCCCCCCGAAATCTTGTTATTCGTTAATTACAAATAATTGCCTTGTTTCCTCGTTAAGCTCCGTAGAGTTTATATACATACATATATATATATTGGAAAGGATCACAATTTTGCGCGTGATCAAGATATTCCTATGCGTCCACGGGGAAAAATGAAACACGAAAATTCCCAAGTGCACTTTCGTGTAATAATCACATCATCAGGGGAGACACAAGAGAGAAATATAACAGTCAGTTGATATACATCGAAGATTTTTCCCCGTGGACTCATAGGAATATATATATATATATATATATATATATATATATATATATATATATATATATATATATATATATATATATATATATATATATATATATATATATTCTTAAGTATTAGAATCCTTCTTTAATAGTCTTTAAGTCTGGGAACTCGGTAAACTTGGGGACATTAACATATGCGACACTCGTGTTTTTTGCAACTTCCTCGACAATTTGCACTAAAGCAAATTTATTTATTTTCCTTTTTTTTTTTTTTTGGTTCAGGCTCGGGACTCGTCGGGGGGAAGGAACACTCCGGTGTAACGTTACCTGTGTGCCCCACCACACGTCGTCGGTGTTGTCCAACCCCTCCTCTCTCTCTCTCTCTCTCTCTCTCTCTCTCTCTCTCTCTCTCTCTCTCTCTCTCTCTCTCTCTCTCTCTCTCTCTTAGTAGTAGCAGTGTCCAGCGTCAGGTTCCCCACCCTGTGTTGCCACAGTGTTGCGAAGGAAGAAAAAAAAGAAGATAAAATCAATCCAGTACAGATCAAAATTCAAAGGAGCCCAGCTGGACGAACGAACCCCACCCCACACACACACACACCCAGACCAGAAATGCTAGGTCGACTGTGTGTCTATCTTTTACAATCTTCGCTTCCTGTTGCTTCCAGCGGCTCAAGATGCTGTGGGCAAAAGCCTAGAAATGACTGACGTTCTGCGAAGGTGATGATTGACGTTCTATGAAGGTGATTACGTCTTGTGAAGGTGATTACGATCTGTGAAGGTGATAGTTACGTTCTATGAAGGTGATTACGTCTTGTGAAGGTGATTACGATCTGTGAAGGTGATGGTTACGTTCTATGAAGGTGATTACGTCTTGTGAAGGTGATGATTACGTTCTGTGAAGGTGATGATTACGCTCTGTGAAGGTGATTACGTCTTGTGAAGGTGATTACGATTTGTGAAGGTGATGGTTACGTTCTATGAAGGTGATTACGTCTTGTGAAGGTGATTACGATCTGTGAAGGTGATGATTACGTTCTGTAAACGTAAAAGGAGGGCATCGCTTTCAGTGAGGTATACACACAATAGATCTGGGATAAAGGGGGATGTACCGCCTTATTTTCTTAAAGAAATAGAGTTAATCTATCGACATTATCTTCTTTTAGTCGATCTATCGACATTATCTTCTGTATAGACGATCTATCCACATTATCTTCTGTATAGTCGATCTATCGACATCATTTCTTTATAGTCGATCTATCGGCATAATCTTTTTATAGTCAATCTATCGACATTATCATTTTTTGATAGTCGATCTCTCGACATTATACTTTGTATAGACGATTTATCGACATTATCTTCTTTACAGTCGATCTATCGACTTTTTCTTACAGTTCACATCGACACACTGTGATGCTCTTACTCAGCCCTCAAGGTGGGAGCAGGACACAGCATGAGTCACACTGGAGGCGACTCCGTTAACACACGGTTCACTGTTTTCCATCGCTGTTTTTATCTTCTCTCTCTCTCTCTCTCTCTCTCTCTCTCTCTCTCTCTCTCTCTCTCTCTCTCTCTCTCTCTCTCTCTCTCTCCATCTGTTGGTCGCTCCCGTTCGCCGTACTTTGCCTCCCGTTGTGTGCGAACGTCTCTGGGAGCTTTGGTCAATGTCAACCAATCCTTTCAACCCACGTCCGAGGGTGCATTCTCTCTCTCTCTCTCTCTCTCTCTCTCTCTCTCTCTCTCTCTCTCTCTCTCTCTCTCTCTCTCTCTCTCTCTCTCTCTCTCTCTCTCTCTCTCCGTGTCTTTGGCCCCACGGGCGTCCTTCCGTCCCTCCTCTTCCACCTCCTCCCGTCCCGGCACACGCTCTGTGCTATCTCTCTCTCATCTCCCCTGGAGCACCACTTGCCTCCTACTCTCTACACCCACCTCTGTCTCTCATACCAGACCCCTACTGACCCCCCCCCACGCATTCTCTCTCTCTCTCTCTCTCTCTCTCTCTCTCTCTCTCTCTCTCTCTCTCTCTCTCTCTCTCTCTCTCTCTCTCTCTCTCTCTCCTTCAACCAATGCGTTTTCTCCCACAACACAACTGGCTTTCACCCCCACCTCCACCCGCTTCCTTCCCATTCCTGCGCTCTTCCTCCTCCCTCCTCCTCCTCCTTCCTCCTCCTCCTTCCTTCCTCCAAATCTCCCCCTCCCCCCAAACGGCCCATCCTCTCCCCCTGTCCCCCCCAGCACTTCACCTGGTTGGCTGCGGAAACTCACATTTAAAGGGGAACTGGACTTCCACGTTAATGCTGGGCATGGCTCTGCCCTCACCCCATGTCACCTACCCTGGCTGTCACACAGCGACGCCCTTTGGACTTTTACGAGACGTTGTTCCTTCAGTCGTCTTCTCAGATGACCCTCCACCTACCCCCCTCTGACCCCTAGATCTTAACTAACCCTTTATGAACGAACACCACCACTCACTCCTCACTACTCCAAACTTCCGAGAACTTTAACTGGTATGAATATAATGCCACACATCATCCTTTGAAAAAAAACAAAAGTTAGATAAACACATATACGTCTCTGTCACAGACACGTATTGGATTATCGAACGAAAAGAAGGATCATGCAGACATGCAGTTCGTTCCCTTTGAGGAGTATGATAAACCAGTTATCATGGCGTGTCGGTAAATAATTCAAAACAATTTTCATCTCGTGAGGAACGAGGACGCAGCATCTCCACCGCCCTGTCCTCCCACTGGAGGTTTCTCTCCTCCTCTTCAGTCTTCCACTGAATAAATTAGTTTGTTGCTTCTCCAGTTACTCCCAAGTACCTGAGGCACTGACCCCCCCTCATCCTTCCTCCCTCGCCCCCCCATTTCTCCCTCTTCGCTTCCCCAGCCCCCTTCTCTCTCTCTCCCCAACACCTCAGGGGAGGTTGCCCCCAGCCTTTTGGTCTCTTGGGTGCCGTGTGTGTGTGTGTGTGTGTGTGTGTGTGTGTGTGTGTGTGTGTGTGTGTGTACCACGACGCTCTCTAGGGAGCCAAATTACACACAGTGCACACTAGTGTAGCGGGGGTGTCCCCGGATGCCATGACAGCACTGGGCGTAGCAGAGTGTCCTTGGGTGTGTCAATAGCTGTGGGTGTTATTGGACAGCAGTGGTTGTACTGAAGTGTCCATAGCTTTGGGTGTAGACGTTCGTCCTTGGATGTGTGGACAACAGTGAGTTTAGTGGGATGTCCTTGGGTGTGTGGACAGCCGTGTTGGGTGTTTCGAAGCCTCCCTGGGTGTATGGACTGCGATAGGTATACCGGAATGCCCCCCGGGTGTGCGGACTTTCTTGGGTGTATCGGAGTGTCTTGTGGGCGTGTGAGCAGCCATGGGTGTAGAAGTGTGTCCGTGGGTTCCATTATCACAGTCTCCGGCAGGACACACTCCCATATTGGGACACAGGTAAGACGACGACATTTACTGTGTCGTCGTGATTACGACCAGGCTGGGGGTCTGTTTACTGTGTCGTTGAGCTGGTTGACAGTTCGTTCCATGTGTCGTTGAACTGGTTGACAGTTCGTTCCATGTGTCGTTGAACTGGTTGACAGTTCTTTCCATGTGTCGTTGAGCTGGTTGACAGTTCGTGCCATGTATCGTTGAGCTGGTTGACAGTCTGTTCCATGTGTCGTTGAACTGGTTGACAGTTCGTTCCATGTGTCGTTGAGCTGGTTGACAGTTCGTTCCATGTGTCGTTGAACTGGTTGACAGTTCGTTCCATGTGTCGTTGAACTGGTTGACAATTCATTCCATGTGTCGTTGAGCTGGCTAAAAGTCTGTTTGTTGTAGCGCTGAACTCCCTTTGGACACAACCACCCGCCAGAGGGACACTGGACACCATCAGAGGGACGCTGGACACCACCACACTCAAAACAGGCTCATGGAATCTTGAGACGAACACACACGCTCACAACTCACATATCGAAGTACACACGGCCTGAAAGTCATATCTAACAGTCACTCTTTTATTTCGGCCTTTCTACCTTCCTGTCTATCGAGCTACCTGGCTATATCTATCTTTTTTACTCGGTTTGCCTTTTCGTAAATTTGGAGGGGAGGTGGGAGAGGAACGAATACATTATCCTCCAAACATATCGGTTATCGACCAGTACATCTTAAGGTGTCGAACACGGAGGAACAGGCCACGGAACATTTATTGAAGAAATCTACATGTTTGCTTGGCTCTGAGTAAAACAGGTATTTGCTTACCTCTTTTAAGAAATGGTGAGGCACGAGAAAAGAGTGTGGGCTATCTTGCTGTGTATGCACGTAAGCCCAAACATGATAGAAGAAGTAGAGACGATAAGGTAAACAACGACAGAGATAAGTAGAAGAGAGAAACGAACACTGCAGACCAGAGAGAGGCCTTAGGGTGAATGGCAAAGCGTCTGAAGTCTGTCACCGTTGGTGAGGGCAATTGGGAGCCACTAGCAGGCTAACGAACGCCCTCCTGACGGCGGAGCTCAGGCCTTCAACGAAGTCAAACAATCACTTGGGCGGAGGAACGCTCCGCTGACGGTGGAGTGTTCGACGTCAGGGAAGGCACCAGATGGACCATCAACCAGCCAGGGGAAACACTCAGTCGACCTCGGCGCCCCAACGTCAACGGTGTCAAACAATCAGTGAGTGGAGGAACGCTCCACTGAAGGCGGAGTCCCACGCCAGTCCAATAGGTGGACTTCCCCCTGCGTCAAGAAGACTTTCACTGCCTGACTGGATGCGCCACCGTCATAGGCCAGCAGCAGCCGGTGGAGGGGAGAGAACCTGCAGGAGCCTAGGATCCTGCAGTAACCAGGAGTCCTACAAGGCCCTGGAGATCCTACAGGAGTTAGACAGAGTTCGCTTGTCCTCCTCAGTTTCACGCTAGACGCCGACAAATCTCACCAAATTGGATCAGTTTTATCCAGTTACTGGCTCGGTCACCGTTCCATTCTTCCTTCCCTTCCCTTCCTCCACATCCACCCTCGCTCTGAATAGGCATCCCTCTCCATCTCCCTTCTACCTTTCCCACATCCCCTTTCCCAAACTTTGGTGTGGATACCACGCTCATTACGGGCGCCAGGTGGGCGTGGGTGTGGGCGGTGTCATGATAGCCGTGGCATGTATCATGTTGGTGGTGGGCGGTGTGGCATGGTAGGCGTGGGTAGGTCTCATGGTAGAGTCTAGGGTGCCAGCCAAGCTAGCCAATAGTCCATAGACTATATTAAATTGTTTATCATTTATTGCAATCATTAGCAAGTGTAGTCGCTGTCCTCTGGTTATCGTCTTTGTTAATACATCTGTTTCCTTATCTCGTTTGACACAAACTCGTAGCCATGGATACAAAATGACACACGTACACAACTC
This sequence comes from Panulirus ornatus, assembly GCF_036320965.1. Lineage (NCBI taxonomy): Eukaryota > Metazoa > Arthropoda > Malacostraca > Decapoda > Palinuridae > Panulirus > Panulirus ornatus. Next base: position 5,114,693 of record NC_092248.1, on the reverse strand, counting down.
TCCCTCATGTACGTACACCGACACACACACACACACACACACACACACACACACACACACACACACACACACACACACACACAGACAAACAGACGCTCTTGAGATGACAAACAAAAGACAGAGAAAGTAACACGCTTCGGTACAGGAAGGGAATCAGATCCGAAAAATAGAAGGGATAAAATTTAGGGAGAGTTTTTCCTTATGATACAAAGTGATGGCCGGTGTTCCTCTGTTTTACACACGAGTTTTTTTTTTTTTCTTTCCGGGGGGAAAACTGGTCTTCTATGGAGAGTCTCTTCAAGTCCTGGGGACGGGTGGGGTCAATTTCCTGGGGGGGTCAGTCACAGTATCTCCCTCTCTAAGGTCAGTTTTCTCGGGTCAGTCTTCAGAAATCGAATCCCTGATGTGTGAACCCAGCCCCCCCTTCTTTCTCTCTCTCTCTCTCTCTCTCTCTCTCTCTCTCTCTCTCTCTCTCTCTCTCTCTCTCTCTCTCTCTCTCTCTCTCTCTCTCTCTCTCTCCCTGTGTGACTTCCCTCTTTTTTTCCCCCCGCTGTTCTACGTCGGAGTCACGCACAAAAATCCTCATCGAGGCCCAATCCTGGCATCCCTGACACTCGCATCCCTTAACATTCACAGCCTCCCTCAGCCAGTGGCGCGGCTCCTCTGCCCATTTTGTTGCCCCTTCCCTCCCTCCCACCTCCCTCTACCTCCCTCCCACCTCCCTCTACCTCTCTCTCTCTCTCTCTTTTTTTTTTTTTTGCTTTGGTTCTGCCTGTTTTGCTTCTCTTTTTCTTTTTTTTAAACTTCCGACTGGATTCTTCACTTCTCTCTCGTTCCTGCTCCGGTTTATCGCTTGTGGGAGGATAGGTATACCTTTATTGTATTTCTACCAACTTGCCAGTCCATTAGTCTACTTCAATACCTCTTGACTGCTGTAGAGGTTCATACTGAAGGTTCACCATTGCTGGTCGTCCTCCTGTGTCTCTATACACCTCTCAGCGCACCAACACATTCTCTTGTCCTCTATACCCTTTTCTCCATCACAGCCAGTCTCCCCCACCACACATCTTGTCCTCCACTACACCTATTCCTCCACCATACCACCACACACTGTTGTCCGTCATAACCTCTCCCCCACTAAACCGGTCTTCTACCACATCACCCTGAGCCACACCCTCTCTTCCGCCACACACACTGTGCTCCACTATACACTGTGCTCCACCACACAGCGTGCTCCACTACACACTATCCTCTACCACATATTTTGCCTTGTACCACACCCGTTCTCCACCCACACTGTTCTCCACAACACTCTGTTCCGTACAACTAACCCTCCATCACAACTCGTCCTCTACCACACCCGTGTCCTCCAGCCCTTCTTCAGGAGGTGAGCAGACACGAGAGGTGGGGGTGAAGGGGAGGGAAAGCCGGAAGCTTCCAGGTGTCAAACATCATTACTTGATTGGCTTCGTCCAATCACAGCTGTACGTGGTACAGGAAGACGGACTGACCTGGTCACGGAGTGCCAGGTCACAGGGCCAGTGTGCCACATCAACTATCACCCTCTTCAGGTCCAGCTTTTTGGAGGTGGGATTCAGGATATATTATTTCTCTCCTCTACTCATGGGTCATAGTGGCTCCTGAAGTGCCATGCTTGGCGCTGGTCGTCTGCACTGTCGTTTGGGAAGCAGTGACTGCCATTCTCACTAAGAAAAGACCGTCGAACTTCAGGAGGACGAGCGAGGAAGAAGGTCAAAAAGAGGAGAGAGAGAGAGAGAGAGAGAGAGAGAGAGAGAGAGAGAGAGAGAGAGAGAGAGAGAGAGAGAGAGAGAGAGAGAGCGTACCTGGTGCTCTGTCTTGTGAGGCATGAAGGTGAGCAGTGTGGAAGAACTTGTACCCAGCCAGCCAGCCAGGACTGAGGCAGTATTATAAATCCTTGGCTGCACATCCTGGTGGCGTCTGAGAAGGACAAGGAGCAGGCAGACCTGCTCGAATGCAGGACCTAATCTTACATTTTAAGAGTTCGAAATATATTGTGTGTAGGTTTACCTCGTCCCTTGGTTGGGTCTTGTATATGTCTGTTCCTCCTTATGTCAACATTTCTCCCTGTCTGTCCTCTTTTCCATGCGATTGATCGTTCCAGAGCTTGGAACTCCATAGCTTAGAAATGTCAACACATCCAGCACGAGGCCTTTAAACCTGTCGTCCACATCGGCACAGGAGAGGAAGAGAACAGCTGTATACGCCAGTGGGTGTCGAACCTACACTGAAGAGGTGACCATCGTATATCAGTGTCTCCCATGTAGAAAGAAGCTGCTTTGGTCACAGGAGAGGAAGAGAACAGCTGTATACGCCAGTGGGTGTCGAACCTACACTGAAGAGGTGACCATCGTATATCAGTGTCTCCCATGTAGAAAGAAGCTGCTTTGGTCACAGTGGGAGTCTGCCAAGTTCCACAGTGGGAGGTAAGTGCATTGTTGCCAGCACTACATTCTCGAGACTAAAAATCTCTGCCGAAATTTTGTTAAGGAGACATGAAAGTGTGTAGTGTGTGGCTGTTGAGGCTTCAGACCATTGGAGGATGTAGTCTCGGGCCAAGGGCACCACCTGGAAGCCTTGACCGGCAGCGCCTGGAAGCCTTTAGCCCGAGAGAGAGAGAGAGAGAGAGAGAGAGAGAGAGAGAGAGAGAGAGAGAGAGACTCGGGTTGTCGACACAGTTGCAAGCCTCCAAAATGTGGAGGATCGAGAGGACGTCAAGGGGAAAACATGAGATTGGAAAGACAAGAAATATTCTGCCATGTTCATGAAGCGGGTCGAGAAGTGTGAGTCAGTCGTGATCAAACAGACTGTTAGAACAGGAATAAATGCTCAGACTGGCGGACTGTTTGAAAGCAGTTATCCAAAGACGACCAGACTGTGAGAAAAGGCGAAAGCTGATGAAACGGACGAAGGATCCGCGGACCCCAGGATCAGTGGTGCTTTTAGAACAACTGTGTGTAATAACTTAGAGACACGAGACTCGCTGGATCTTATATAGCATGTGCTCTTTATCTATGATACCTGTAGTAGCTGTGTACATTGCTAAGGGTGTGTCAAAGGCTAGGAACTGCCAAAGGTAAAGGCCAGAGCGGGCAGTGTTGAGGACGGGGTGGGGAAGGAGGAGGATAGGATGAGTGCAGGAAGGTAAGTGGACCTTCCACCAGACAATATCCTGAGCGGAGGCGTGTTGTCCGCGTGGGGACCAACTTTTGTCCGTCTTTTAATGGATGTTTCCCGCTCTCTTTGTTTTTAGAAACTGAGTTGTAGTTCGGTAAGTTTTAGAAGGACGATGATAGTGGAACGAGATACTGGGAAAGTCTGTGATGAAGGAAGGGGATGGGAATAGACGTGATGAACGAGGGAGATGGTGTAATGTGATAGTATAGGGTGTGGGAAAGGCGATCAACTCAAGGAGAAGACGCACCGTGGGTAAATAATGGTCTCTAAAGACGTCCCTGTTACGACTAGTGGTGGGGAAGAGAACCAAAGCAACATGAAGGGGCCGAGGAACTCCAACTTGAGAGAAGCAAGAGACTGTAAGAGACGAGATAGTGTACGAGATAAAGAGAGACGAAGACAAGACAACTAGATATATGTATGTAGGTGCACAGGGAGGAAGATGAAGCATGTAAGGGGGAGAAATCACTGAGGGACGAGTGGCCGATGATAAAGGTTCCTGAAGGTGAGGTTTCATACTGAAGTAGCCACGGCTGTAGGCGGAAGAGTAGGAGACGAGAGATGGAGGCCTGAGTTCGTCCTGAACTTAAGGACACTACTAAACTCCACATCACATTGCAAGGATTCCATGTGCTTTCTTTCCTTTTTTGTCTTTCGAACAACACTACACAATGGGTGACCCACTGGCCAGCGATGGCTGTCCGGGACTCGCCACTGGGTGAAAAACAGCACTGCCCCGACTGGCGCAACTGTGAGCATTAATATCAGGGTGACAGACGTCACCACTGATGCAGGACAGGTCAGGGTCCGTCACCCGCCTGCTCGGGGTAAGGCCAGACTTTCATATTATGGAAGGGAATAAAAAAGAAATGTTTGGCAAAAGAAGAATACTGTGGCAGATGACAGAAATATTCCTCGGCTCTTCTGACGACGCGAGATGTATCACGTTATAAGATGGTCCTGAACCCTCCTGTGTGTACTGTGGCAGTGCCAGGCAGTGGTGTGAGTCCCTGGGTTCACTGCGACAGTAGCTGGCAGTGATGCCCGTCCCTTGGTGCACTGCGACAGTTACAGGTAGCGATGCTTGCCCCTGGGTGTACTCCGGCAGTGCCTGGCAGTGATGCTTGCCCCTGGGTGTACTCCGGCGGTGCCTGACAGTGATGCTTGCCCCTGGGTGTACTCCGGCAGTGCCTGACAGTGATGCTTGTCCCTGGGTGTACTCCGGCAGTGCCTGACAGTGATGCTTGTCCCTGGGTGTACTTCAACGGTGCCTGGCAGTGACATTAGTCTCTGTGGGTGTCTTGTGACAGCGACTGGCAGTGAAACAAGATGATCAAAGCCTATCTCAGTGAAGTTATCACTGTCCAGCATCTGCTACACTAGAGGAAGGATGAAACTTATATCTATCGACTAAAGTTCAGGGAAAAGAAGTTTTTACTTTCCCCGACCATCACTATATTTCCCCTCTCAACCCCAGCCAAAGGAAACACACACACACACACACACACACACACACACACACACACACACACAAACACATATTCCCCTTTCCCCCCCTCCCCACCTGATCAATACCTCTTTTTCCCCCACTTGGTAAGAGTACATTTCCCTCACCAATACCACACCTTTACCTCCTACACGTCGGTAAATTTCTGACCACCACCGGCGGGCTTTTCCTCTCTCTCTCTCTCTCTCCCTCTCTTTTTTTCCCCCATCGTCGCCACCACACATCTCCCCAGTAACTCACCGTCCCCTTCCCCCCCTTTGCGGATACACGCGCCAGTGCATAGCGCACCACAGCTGTCACGTCCTTCTCCTGGCCTCTCTAACCCTATCCCACAACGCAACAGGGGGCGTCACTGCCCCTACTGTATATTACACACAAAAACGTCGTCAAAGGGCCATGGTTTCCATTATTATACAACCCACTACAGCCGTCATAGGGGTACAACTTCCCCAAGTATACAACACAACAGTGACATCACAGGTCCACAACCTCCCCTATTACAGAACACAGGGGCCACAACCTCTCCCATTACAAAACACAACACAGGTGTCATAGGGCCACAACCTCTCCTATTACAGAACACAACACAGGTGTCACAGGGGCCACAATCTCTCCTATTACAGAACACAACACAGGTGTCACAAGGGCCACAAAGTCTCCTATTACAGAACACAACACAGGTGTCATAGGGCCACAACCTCTCCTATTACAGAACACAACACAGGTGTCATAGGGCCACAACCTCTCCTATTACAGAACACAACACAGGTGTCACAAGGCCACAACCTCTCCTATTACAGAACACAACACTGGTGTCACAGGGCTTCATCTTCCCCTATCATACAACACGCAATAACCGCCACAGGACCATGTCTTCCTCGTCTTCTTTAGAACCAAAATGTCCGTCAACGTCAGATATACTTGAAATGATTCATATTTTCCGGATCCTATTTTTCCACTCTCCACTTACGTCCATATTGGAGCTTTGCCACCATCTTGCTGGTCCTTCTCTCCCTCTCTCTCTCTCTCTCTCTCTCTCTCTCTCTCTCTCTCTCTCTCTCTCCCAGGCACTGAGGCCCAGCAAGACTCTGTTCCCACACTGAATATTTCATTCTCATGTTTACTGTGAGCATTACCCTCGTGCCACCACATTTATTGTGGGAGAGACGCGCGAGCCTCCACCACCCACACACACACACATTCCTCCCACATTCACTGTGGGAGAAGGTCTCCGAGCCTCCTACCACCCACGCCACCTTATCTGTTGTGGGAGAAGTACAGAAGTCCCCCACACTCCCCTCCCACACTCGCTATGGAAGAATCCCAGCCTCTTACCACCCGTCCCACCGTTCTTACTGTGGGAGTCGACCCCTCCCGACTTACTGTGGGGGAGGAACGGAAGCCAGAACCAGCTTGCCCCCACCTGCCTGCAGCTGGTGGTTCTTGTATTTGTGTGGAAAGAATGGATATATTTTTCTCTCTTACACTGGTGAATTACAGGGTAAAGCAGTGCCTCACGGTGTTGAGGAGGTGGTGGTGCGTTCTCCGTGTGACCTGGGTGGTCAGAGAAACCAGGCCCGTGACCTGGGTGGTGGGAGAGACCCGGCCCGTGACCTGGGTGGTGGGAGAGACCCGTCCCGTGACCTGGGTGGTGGGAGAGACACGGCCCGTGACCTGGGTGGTGAAAGAAACCAGGCCCGTGACCTGGATGGTGGGAGAGACCCGGCCCTTGACCTGGGTAGTAAGAGAAACCAGGCTCGTGACCTGGGTGGTGAGAGACCCCGGCCCGTGACCTGGGTGGTGGGAGACCCGGCCCGTGACCTGGGTGGTGGGAGAGACCCGGCCCGTGACCTGGGTGGAGCGAGAGACCTGCCCCGTGACCTGGGTGGTGGAGAGACCCGGCCCGTGACCTGGGTGGTGGGAGAGACCCGGCCCGTGACCTGGGTGGAGCGAGAGACCTGCCCCGTGACCTGGGTGGTGGGAGAGACCTGCCCCGTGACCTGGGTGGTTGGAGAGAACCGGCCCGTGACCTGGGTGGAGTGAGAGGCCTGCCCCGTGACTTGGGTGGTGGGAGAGACACGTCCTGTGACCTGGGTGGTGGGAGAGACCTTGTGACCTCAGAAAATGGGGGTAACTCGTCCCTTCGTTGAGGTGAACACATCTCTTCAATCTTTTTCCAACCTCTTCTCTTTCCTACTCAAGTTTCTCCGTGGATGTGTCATATTTCTCCTCTATCACTGTCTGGAATATTACCCCCCTCTCTCCCTACCGCTTTACCCCCTCAGTCCACCTCCTCCACCTCCTCCTCCTCCTTCAGGCGTTCCCTTGAGCCGTGGATATGGCGGATATGCAACAGATCCATCAAAAGTAATCAGGTTCGAATCTCTACATATTCGCGACTGTCCTCGTAATAATGGTATATTCTTTATCTAAATTTCCACATATATATATTTTTTTTGCATCGTTAAAGCTCATGATGACCCTATTGACATACATAGAAGGGTCACTCTTATCTTTTTTCTCTCCTGTTCGAGGGGGAGGAAAGAGATGATGTTGCTTGAGGGCTTCTCTCTCTCTCTCTCTCTCTCTCTCTCTCTCTCTCTCTCTCTCTCTCTCTCTCTCTCTCTCTCTCTCTCTCTCTCTCTCTCTCTCTATCTCTCCTTCACCGTGGGCCATTCAAGGGAGCGACCGCTGCCCTATCCTCAAGACTATACAAAAAAAAAAACACTAGTGTCTGCAAATTCTGTGAAAATCATGTGGAATCTATGAGGTTTATCCCTGCGGGTGTTTCCCTTTATCGTGTGGGATGTCATTAGTAACTTTGACGGTACAGAACGGTACACCACCACTCAGGTCATGTAGCTGGCTACTGACGGTACATAGGTGGTACACCAAAGAGTTGTCAAGTTGGCCTCATGCACCACACGACCAAGAAACAGACTCAGTGATGTGATATCTGGCCTTACATTTGGATGAAGCAAATGGCTTTTAACTTTCCAATTAGCAAGAGTGCCAGCCAACCCCCAACCTGACCATTCACTGCTCTGCTGGTAAATCATTCAGGCACGGGACAATTATTACTGAAATTGAACCTACGATGCGATCAACACACAGCGATTGATCATGAACGATCCATCATTTATGGATTATTTCGGGGATGATTATTTTCTTTGGGGGGGTGAGGGGAGAGGGGAGTAATAGGTTGTTTGGTTGGTCAATTGAACGACTGGATTATATTGATTGGGTAGTGGGTGACCACATGAAAATACAATAACATAAAGCACTTTCTACAATACAGCTGTGACTTTCACAACACACACACTCACACACACATACATACACACACGGTTAGGTTAACAGGCAGGCTGATATATATATATATATATATATATATATATATATATATATATATATATATATATATATATATATAGAACCATGATAGTAACTACCCACATCACATTTCCCTTTAGTGCTCCGCTTAGCGGTGTTTCGCAGCTTTTCCGTTCAGTTTTGCCAATTAGCCTAATTTGGTTTATGGTCGTGTGCCAGTGTGGTGTGGGCAATTAGCGGCCGCGGCAGTTTGTGAGTTGTCATAGCGGAACAGTAATTACCCTCACTGTGGAGCACTGTGGGGCAGGACGCCTCATGGGTCTTTGGTCTTGGCTTCGTATCCGCCCTTGATGATAATAATGATAATAGTCATGATAACAATGATAATTATCATTATCATCATGATTATCATTAGTGATTTGATATCACAGCAATGATAATAATGATAATGATCAACGGTTCATTGAACTCGACATGTAATGTATAGATGGAAATACAAGATGAAAATACAGACAGGAACGACACTGTGGTTATTAGTGGGGTGTGGAGGTGTTACATAAAGTCTTTACACAAACATTAAATGTTATTCCAATGTTATTCAAAATGTTCACAATGGTTGGGGTAAATCTGTTCTTGTACAAGGTTCGATGAACTCGATACAGTGGTGATGTTCAGCTGTTAATGTTCAGCTGTTAATGGTGCCTTGGGGCCGAGGGATCCCATTGCGGGAGGTGATGGTGACGAGAACGGCGCAGAGTAGCTCGTTCCCAGATTGGTATGAAGAGGTCCAGGTGATGTGTGTGTGTGTGTGTGTGTGTGTGTGTGTGTATGTGTGTGTGTGTAAAAACACGTATGTTAGACAAATTTAGGTTCTAGGGTCGAATATCCATGCCACTCTCGCCTCTCTGTCTCTCTCTCTCTCCTCCCCTACACAAGCACCCCGTGGAGGATATAGAATAACTAATCAAATACGAAAGGGAAAGGAGGAGAAATCAGCACCAGCTCACTTACAGGAAAAGCCTTTTTAAGAATGAGAAAGAGGACATCTGTGGGCTCGCTCGCTGAGGAAGATACCTGCATGTACGAAGGACATTAAGGATATGCTGAACACCAGGGGGCCAGGGTAAGGAATATAGGAAGGAAGAATTTGACCCAAGGACCACAGGAAGAGAAACACGATAACAAGATAACCATAAGAGGGGAAGAAGATAACAGGACAAGTTAGATATCTGAATTCTCCCGGACTGTGAGTGTGGTGGTGAGTTATGGAGTGGAGTTGAACACACGGGTGGAATGGAGTCTCTATAAATGTCCCTCCATGAATGGGAGGGAAATGGAAAAATAACAAATGAGTTACGAGGATACTTCTACCAGTACCGGTAAGACGTGCAGGAGAGGCTGTGAGAGATACAGGGGCAGGTGCATGCTTAAAAGCCATGATGAGTTTCCAAGTCTGCTGAATGGATTGGATTATTGACAAAGAGACAGAAGAACACGAGCAGTGACATCCTCCACCGTCTGTGGAGCGAGTATAGCATTACGTCGAGAAAGAATATTCAATGTTTCTGTCTCGGAGAGAACATGCGTGTGTCGACAGGTCGAATATATCTTGTACGAAGCAGAGAAAACCTATGGACAGATGGAAAAGCCTCTTCTGCCAAGCTGATGACGTATAAGGAGAGGTCGAACGTTTCTATAGCAAGAAATTACTTTTGCTTCGTGGTCGATGCTTCTAAGCTCTAAAAACAGAGATGTGTCGATGTGTCGAACGTTTTCTTTAACAAAGCGACACCGAAAGTGTGGCGACAGGTCGAGCTGTGCCTAATGTTCGTCCCATAATCTGGTCGCCTTTGCATGGAAAAATGCAATTAAGTTAGCTATTCGTTGTACCCAGCCATCGCTTAAGCCAGCGAAAAGTCCATTTAAAAGACATTACCATCCGCAGCGAAGGCCCAACGACCGTCAGCTACAGTCTAAGGACCACTTGGGCGGCCTCGGACCATTGGACGACTCTTCAAGACTCGACGGAACTCTGGGGAACTTGAAGAACCCTCCAGCAGGAAGACGACGACGACCCCCTGGAACGACATTTTATGACCCCAAGACGACACGTACCACAATCACATGTGAGGGTTAGAAGCCCTGACCTGGTTAAAGATCAAGTCGGTTCTTGTAGACTTTTCCAGTTATCGCTTTTGTTATACCGAGTCACGCTTCCAGTCATCATTGTAGCTATCATGTCTTTGGTCTAGTCATCTTTCCAGTCATCATCGTTCCAGTCATTAGTCTGGTCACCTTTTTCAGTCATCTTTCCAGCCATCATCACGCTTCCAGTCATCAATGCAGCTATCATGTCTTTGTTCTAGTCATCTTTCCAGTCATCATCGTTCCAGTCAACAGTCCAGTCACCTTTTTCAGTCATCTTTCCAGCCATCATTCTGGACGTCTTTCCAGTCGTTGCTCCAGTCATCATTCTGGTCACCTTTTACGCCATCCTTCTAGCCATCACCCAGGTCACTGTTCCAGTTATAATTCTAGACACCATTCTAGCCATATCTCTTACCCTCATCCAAAGTCCCTCTCTAGCAACAGCTCTAACCATCGTCCCAACCATCGTACAAAAACCATCATTCCATTCATCATTCCATAGAACTTTCCCATCATCATCCCTTGACCCAGTCATCATCGTTCCAGACGAAGCACCTGGAGCCACCGTTCTAGCCAGCGATCCAGGTGACAGTTCCATGCTGAGGGGGCCACCAGCGGTGCCCCAGACACGTTAGCATCCATTAAGCGCTAAATGTTCCAGACTTGGCGTAATCTGAGTCTTGCTAGGCTCTTACGTGTGAGTTAGGGGAGCTGTCGGGGAGGGGGCGGGTGACATGGAGAGCTGAGGGAAATGTCGGGGAGGAGCAGGGAGCTATAGGGGAACTGAAGGGGCTGTCGGAAAGGCGGAGGGCGCTGTGGGGAGTTGAGGGAGCTGTCAGGAAGGTGAAGGGCGATATGGGGAGTTGAGAACTATTTGGAAAGAAGAGAGTGCCAATAGGAGTCGAAAGAACTGCCAGGGAGAGGGAGGATGAGGTATGGGGAGTGAGGGGATTGTTGTGGAAGATGAGGGCGCTGTGGGAGTGGCTGGCTGGGAAGAAACGGTAATCTTATGCTAAAGAGCAGACGGGGGATAAGTAGGAGGGATAAAACAGCTGAACAAGATCATGTCGTTAATTTAGTGAAACTAGCGGACACCTTGACGCTGATTGGTTGACAGGAGAAGACCGGCGCTGATTGGATGAGACTATCTTGTTATGAGGGCCTTAACCCTTACTACCCAACCCACCTCACCTCCCCCAACCCCCTTTATACTGCCTCCGAATGTCATTTACATTTTTTCTCATTTCAAACATAAAGAAAAAAGATTGAATCTCATACCGCGTTTGCAAGAGAGGAACGCCTTGCTCATTTGCATATTATAGAAGGGTTTTTCCTTCTTTTTTTTTCTTCTTCTTCTTCTTTCTAACCTGAATTTGACTTGAAGAACAGAATCCGACATCATGTCAGGAGCATATCTTAAAGAAGTATTCTTCCTCTCGTGTAAATTTGACGAGCAGATTACAACTTCATATTTCATTGCTGTATCTGAACATGTTTCAGTGTAGGTGTAAGTTCGTCACGTACAATAGTCTTGTTGGGGAGAGGAGAGATGGAGAGGGTGGAGGGGTTTCCCCAGCAGCCGAAGAGCGAGGGAGAACCTCTCCACCAGCCACACAGAGCTCTCCACACCTCCCAAAAAGCCAGGAACGTAACAGGAGGCTCACAGACAGTCCAGGGGTGTTAGAGGATCCTTTCCCTTGCCTCCCTCCCACACCAGCCCTAAGATATAAAGACCTACCCCTCCCACACCAGCCCTAAGATATAAAGACCTACCCCTCCCACCAGCCCTAATATATAAGGACCTACCCCTCCCACCAGCCCTAAGATATAAAGACCTACCCCTCCCACACCAGCCCTAAGATATAAAGACCTACCCCTCCCAAGCCCTAAGATATAAAGACCTACCCCTCCTAAGCCCTAAGATATACGGACCTTCCCTCCCACCAGCCAAATTTGGTAATGACAGCCAGGAACACAAGTTCTAAACCAATTTGTGTCGCTCCAAGTTTTTAAGTTGCAAAAAGTTTCTTGTAAAATCAACACTTAAGAAAATGTGTCATGTCATTATATCGGGGTTGTCGCTTTCATGCCCCCAAGAAAATCCTTGATCCTCGGTATCAGTTAACGTAAGTGCTGGTGCACTCCAATGGGAAATGCGAATTTCCTCTTTATGAACAATGTGGTATAGGCCACTCTAAGGTTTATAGATGTAATCTTTTGCGCGTGCGATCATTTCTATGACGAGTCAACAACACAAGATGTTATCATACGTCGGGAGAGAGAGAGAGAGAGAGAGAGAGAGAGAGGGAGAGAGGGAGAGAGAGAGAGAGAGAGACCGTTCAACCTTGTGCTACTGTTGTGTTACATAACTGCTGTGTTACATTATTGTTGTGTTACATAACTGTTGTGTTACATTATTGTTGTGTTACATAACTGTTGTGTTACGTTATTGTTGTGTTACATAACCTAGTGTTCATGGTCCGTTCTTATCAACACTTGTTTCTAACATTTCTTTTTTTTTCTGTTTGTACGTTGGCCCTGCTCTCTCTCTCTCTCTCTCTCTCTCTCTCTCTCTCTCTCTCTCTCTCTCTCTCTCTCTCTCTCTCTCTCTCTCTCTCTCTCTCTCTCTCTCTCTCTCCGGTACAGCCCCGCCTTCCCGGTACCACAGGATGCACAGAGAGAGAGAGAGACTCCCAAAGAAGAAGGAGGGAAGAGGAAGAGGAGGAGGAGGAAGAGGGGGAAACCTCACCGTAATAGATCTGTCCTCCTCACTGATCCCTTTGACAGTGACCTCGACCCCTTGATCAGCCTCCCCACCAACCCCACATAACCCCTTCACCCCACAGGGGAGGAGGTCAGTGAAGGTGTCAGGCAGTGCCATACGCTGATCGCTGGCTACCACGTCACTGCCCGATCAACCAGTGAAAAGCAAGTCTGTAAATAACCAGTGATTTGGGTCTTGCGTCAGGAGCGAGGCTGGGGTAATGTGCGTGTTACGCATCAAGGGCACCTGTTACGAGCGGTGATCTTGAGCATATACGCTTGCAACTGAATACGCAAATTTGCGCGTGTGTTTTATGCGTTCTGCAAATCTTCATCGGGGTCTGTAAATATCATCATCTCCCGAACACACACACGCGCCCTCCGCCGCGCCCCCTTTCCCTTGAGCATTTTACATTGGCACTGTTAATGGAACGATCATTATGCTGTTCCCTCATAATTACGAGGAGCAGCGAACAATACAATCCATAATCGAGTATTGGTAACCGCTTCCTACTTAACCTTGACCTCACAGGGGTGAAAAACTAATAGACTGATGACAGTAAAGATCAGGTCATTACCAATGCTAATTGCCAAGGTCCCCCCCCTAGGGTTATCACCTCCAGGCTTAATGTCCCTCATTAGCCTTACGAAACCCCCCCCCTTCCCCCCCCCTTCCTCACATTCTACCTCCCCCTCTCCCACGACCTAAGCGAATAAAACGCAACACTGTTCATCATGGCGAAGTACGAATTCTCCGAGTAAGGGGAGGAAATTTCGTGTGTATTACCCACGAAAGGACGGAGATAAAGATGTTCGTGTTCGATTACATGAAGTCACGAACTCCGTCTCATTCGTAACCGATTTACGAACCAAGTCAATCGAGCAGCGCCTCATTATCGACTGTACGCTGTTCCAACAGAGGGAATATATATATATATATATATATATATATATATATATATATATATATATATATATATATATATATATATATATATATATATATTCCTATGAGTCCACGGGGAAAATGAAACACGAAAAGTTTCCAAGTGCACTTTCGTGTAATAATCACATCATCAGGGGAGACACAAGAGAGAAATATAACAGTCAGTTGATATACATCGAAGAGACGAAGCTAGGACGCCATATACATATATATATATATATATATATGTATATATATACGAGTGTGTGTGCGTGTGTGTGTGTGTGTGTGTGTGTTTCCAGTGGCTGGGATCCGAATCAAGTGTCATTTCGGTTTTCGATAAATTCACTATTACCAAGCATCCCAGGAGCCTTAGACTCAATATTTACAGAAGGCTGGACCACCACCGGGGGTCGCTCACCACCCACCCACCCTGGGGAAATCAGGAATCCCAGCTTTGGGTTCTGGTTCGGGGATGCACCAGCCAACCAGAACAAACTGTTTTGGCTTCATCCGCGCGCGGCTACACCGAGGCGTAGCGCCACTTATATGAAAGATCGAGAGAGATCTCCTCTTTTTTTTTCCACCCTTCTTTTCAGCCTCCTGCAGGAGAGAGGGCGATCCTTCGATACCTCCTCCCACCGAAGCGGAGGATGTCTGTGTGTGTGTGTGTGTGTGTGTGTGTGTGTGTGTGTGTGTGTGTGTGTGTGTGTGTGTGTGGAAAAAAGACTTAAAAAAGTGTCGAGAGTTTTTGTGAATGAGGGTATGTGTCTATCCATCGTGCCGTGCCTTCGAATGCGCTAATCAAGATTACTTGACACAACTTTTCAGTTGACTTAGATTTTCTTTCCACCGGGGTCTGTTCCTCCATCATCGCTTGTATTACCTCCTCTAGCCTCCCTGCCTCAGTCTTCGTCTGTGTGTAAATTGCACTTCATCCTCCTCACATTAACCCTCTCGACTAGACGCTCTCTATACCTGATAGCTCCGCGCTGGCGAGGTATAGCTTTAAGAACGGAGGACTGAGCCTTAGTGGGGAATATCCTCACTTGGCCCCCTTCTCTGTTCCTTTTTCTTTTCTCTTTTCTTTTTGGCAAAGTAATAAAAAAAAAAAGAAGGTAAGATTTCCAGCCCCCTTTAGTCGCCTTCTACGACACGCATATATTCATATAAACATATATATACATATATGAAGGCAGCTCACGAGAGCAGTGGCCGAAAGGATACCTGCAGAATAGGGAATGAGAAGCAACGCAATGGCAGATAGGTAAAGATGGTTGAAGAGAGGTAGGGATGGTTGAAGATAGGTAGGGGTGGTTGAAGATAGGTAGGGATGGTTGAAGATAGGTAGGGATGGTTGAAGATAGGTAGGGATGGTTGAAGATAGGTAGGGGTGGTTGAAGATAGGTAGGGGTGGTTGAAGATAGGTAGGGGTGGTTGAAGATAGGTAGGGATGGTTGAAGATAGGTAGGGGTGGTTGAAGATAGGTAGGGGTGGTTGAAGATAGGTAGGGATGGTTGAAGATAGGTAGGGATGGTTGAAGATAGGTAGGGATGGTTGAAGATAGGTAGGGGTGGTTGAAGATAGGTAGGGATGGTTGAAGATAGGTAGGGATGGTTGAAGATAGGTAGAGATGGTTGAAGAGAGGTGATAGCAGGAGAGTTGATGAGGAGAGATGGGCGGGCTTTTCATTCCATTCCTCCTAAAAGAGAGAAAGAAGAAAGGGAACCCTTGGACGTCGTTGGAATACACAAAATGACATCTGACAACTCCAGTTACCTCTGTCTTGCACGTCAATCCTTGACGCGCAGCATGCGCAAACGACGGGAGTCATTTATACAATGGTTTTGTGATCGTTACCCATTTGCCACATTTACTCCCAAGGCCTCGACCGTAGCTTTCTACATGTCTCTCTTTCACAGAAATAGTTTTTGGCGTTAATGACAACCGTCGGAGCTTAACACGTCCTCTCCAACGGTAAACATCAGGTTAATTAACACTTTCCCGGCCGGTGACATTAATGATTCAGCTCAGAGAACCCGGCCCGTCTGGTCAGCCAGCTGCACACGACAAATACTCACCAGTGAAACGTTGATGAAATACGAAATTCGGGTCATCAATAGCCTGTGCGGTGGGACACGCCGAAGCCAAAATCACCCAACTTAACAAAAGTTCCCTGGACTTTTAAATGACCAGCCTCTGGCTTTAATTACTGAGGGTTTTTTTTTTTTTTACTCTTTTTTTTTTTTGAGGGTGGGTGGCTTTTATGGTCAGGTCACAGATGACTTGGTCGAGGTGGACGAGGTCAAATGATGAGTTCGGCTACAGTAAACAGTGGTGGGAGGGGACGCTTGTGGACTCGGGTCGTAACGAGTGGGGGACCTCGGGGACTCACGGGGACGACTCCCAGCACAGCAGCAGCAGCAGCTGACTCACGTGGACGACCCCTGGTATAGCAGCAGCAGCTGACTCACGGGGACGACCCCTGATACTACAACAGCAGCAGCTGACTCACGTGGACGACCCCTGATACTGCAACAGCAGCAGCTGACTCACGTGGACGACCCCTGATACTATAACAGCAGCAGCTGACTCACGTGAACGACCCCAGCACAGTAGCAGCAGCTGACTCACGTGGACGACCCCAGCACAACAGCAGCAGCTGACTCACGTGGACGACCCCTGATACTGCAGCAGAAGCAGCTGACTCACGTGGACGACCCCTGATACTGCAGCAGAAGCAGCTGACTCACGTGTGTGGTGGGGGGGAAGGGAAAATGCTTCATCTAGCGAGGTCGTTCGCGGCTCCGGTATGTAGAACTCATCACCATCCGGAAGGAAAATTTATCCTAGCTATTTCCGCCATGCAGGAAATTATCATGAATTGTTACATCAATTTGGGGTTATTACAGGAGACTGCTGGGAGGGAGGGGGGGGGGGAGTCCCGAGGAGGGGGAGGAGGAAGAGGGAGGGGAACCATGAGGAGGAGGAGGAAGAGGGAGAGTGTCAATGAGGGCCCCCTCTTTCTTCTCCCACCCCTCCACACACACACACCCCCTGGCTCATCTCTCTCTATCTATCTATCTATCTATCTATCTATCTATCTATCTATCTCTCTCTCTCTCGTGGGGAGAGATAGGTAGGGAGGTAATGAAGATAGTGGGGGGGGGGGGGAGCCATGAGCCAAGCGTGGGAGGAGAGAAATCATCATTCCCCTTACAGACAGTAGACAAAGGCTTGTGCCAGCCCCAGGCCTAGGGAGACGAATGCCCCACCATTTCCCTCTCCACAACATACACACACCCCTGGTTCTCCCTCTGTTCTGGGGGGGGGGGGGTAAGACTTTAGGGGGGAAGGGACCCATAATCAGCTGTGGGGAGGGGAGAGAAAGGGAAGGGGGAGGGGATAATGATAGAAATCCAACCCTCCCTTCTGCCCACATCCCTCGACTCATCATCTCTCCTCTCCATCCCCCACCAACATTCCTCTATATAAAGTTCCCCCCCTCCCCTCAGCCAAGAATCCCCCCCCCCCCAGTCAATAAAGTCCCCCCCCTCCCAAAGCCAAGAAACACCCGGGGAAATTATGAGTCTCGCTCTCGCGAGAGCACGCGAGACGCATAACCAGCTTCAGTGTCATTTCTATTTTTCTCCCCGTTGCTTATCGCCTCGAGACCCCTTGTCTCGTCAGGCATTAGGAAGGAGGGAAGGAAGTGGGATGATTGGAGACAAGATGTGATTTTTGACTTTTTAATGAATTCCTCGCGAGGGTTTTTTCCACAAGAATATGTCAATCTGCTGGAATGGCCTCGTTTGAGGGGTATCGCTAACCAGGGTCGCCTTTGTCTCGTGTGGGTTTGATTTCGTCGCGAATGAAAGCAATTATATCTCAATGGCTTTTCGTGATTATTATTTTTCCTCTTCTTTCTTTCGGCGGAGCTGATTTAATAGCTATTTTGTCACGAATATATTTTATTTTTTCACTGTTTAGAGTTAAGGAGATCGTGGCGTGTTCAGGAATACGTCTCACACACACACACACACACACACACACACATGCCCCTTGACGTGTGGAAAATCACGACTGGATGTGGATACATATATGGTCCTGTTATCAGTGTGTTATCACTTACCCTTGTAGACTTACGCACGCCAGGCAGATCAATACTAAACTGATTTAGTGGCATAGATAACGTATACCCTTTGTAAGTATACTCATGGTTTACATACGGGGGATAAAACATCTTCTGGTTTACATATACTCGTATTTGCAGTACAATACAGACAGGTATGTACGAGAGCAAGGATAAGCTGCAGTATCTTCATAACAACCAATTGTAACTCAAGGTCAACAAGAAGCACACGAAGTCCTTTCAGAACATATTAAGCACAAATAACCTGGCCACAAATAGCAACGAATGTTAGACGACAAACAAGAACACGAACAAGGAAAGTCGATGCTTTAAAGAAACGACAAATATGAATGACATTCACCATTAACTTTGGTCAGGGTTTTTTTTTTTTTTCGGTATGTAGTCAGCATAAGCTGACGGTTCGTGCCACCACAGCTGGTGTGGCATGGCCCGAAGATGTGGCGTGTCAGCCTTGGCAGCGTGGCCAACCAGGTCACAAAAATGTGGCCACCAGCTGCACGTGAGTGCACACTTCCCTGGAGGAGCGTATCATTCTACCTCCTCCTCCCATTCTCTCTCTCTCTCTCTCTCTCTCTCTCTCTCTCTCTCTCTCTCTCCAACACCAACACCACAAGTTACAACTCGAGGCATTCTATGCTCCAGCGAGCACTAGGAGCGGTGGGGGTGGAAGGGGGGGCGGCTGTGTAAGTGTTAATGGCCGGCTGACCTCCAATGGCTTTACAACAGTCAAGGCTTAATTCAATTACAGGGTTGGAGGGGGGGGGGGAGAGGTGAGGGAGAGGGGGGGAGGTATGTCTCGGGGTCTCTCTCTCTCTCTCTCTCTCTCTCTCTCTCTCTCTCTCTCTCTCTCTCTCTCTCTCTCTCTCTCTCTCCTCTGTGAGCGCGATCTGGCCTCACTACAGCGGCGAGCGATAACCCATTTCCAATGAGGTTGTTCGAGTGTGTATATGTATATGTGTGTGTGTGTGTGTGTGTGTGTGTGTGTGTGTGTGTGTGTTTGCCCAGCCATGTTGTGCTTTGTCCTGGTCACGGAGATTTGAACGTTGGCAGAAACCCCGTGAGGTGACGGAGTACTACAGCTATTGCAAGTCGAGATGTTTGCGACGCAGTCATGCACACAGGCAACGCGAGCATGGAAGGGGCGGATTGCTCATTCATCACCGTCCTATCTGGCTTTTAAGTTCCTTGAGTTTAGGTAATATAGATTACGTACGAGCCAGCTTTGATCGCCATCCTTCGTCAACTTCATCCAAGTGATCAAATTACTCGTGATGGTGACTGACATTCAAGGAATTTGAAATACAATGGATCACTCTTTCATCCCATACTTGGCAAAGAATGGACAATGAATAACCAGCAATATCATTTATACATCATTATACATGTGAATGTAATCTGATGTAGTGTAATGAACGCGTTGCCGGGAACCACCTTCTTGTACTTAGGGTGAAATGTCGCCTTGGACGAGGTTGTATCATCGAAGTATAATCTACCATCTCTTCGAAGAACGTTTCTCTCTTTCTCTGAAGGACTCTATCCTCTCCTTGCTATCAACGCAGCGTTGAAAGTGTAGAAGCCCATTGGAGACGTGTGTAATGGGACTATATAAGAATAATGATAACAGAAAAGTGGAAATGAGAACAAAATCAAGTTAGGGACAGATATGGAAGATAGTTCATGAGTGAAGAAGATGAGGCGGGATGTGATGAGGGAGTGAGGTATTACCCCCGAGGGTAAGAATGAGGGAGATGACGAAGGTGTGGTTGGGAGACATCGCTAAGGGTGATGTTTGAGGGAGATGGCGATAGAGATGAGGGAGAGTGGAGGAAGCGAAGGTGATGAACACAACAGAAAACAAAAACCAAAACGAGAGGGAATTCTACGACTACAGGAAGAGAACAGGAAAAGAGAGAACGAATCAGAAAACAGGAGCCCCCCCCAAAAAAAAAAATACAGAAATCAGCTTGAACATCTGGGACTAAAATCACGTACAAAACATTACAAGACAGAGACGCTTCAGCCACTGTAATACCAAAGTACATACCCATAAAACATGCGAACAAAACCGAAGATGATAATTGAAGAATTGGCGGAGATACTGAGGGATGCAGAATCATTCAGACATGAGCCACAAGGAATATTTTCTTTGTGTGATGGACAGACGCCATCGGGACGTGACACAGGGCACATCACAATCCTCTCAGGGATGAAGCCAGACTTCTAACTCTTTATCAAACTTGTATGATCTCGCGCAGGATAATTGAACGAGACGGGAAAAATCAAAATAACATTTGGAAGGCAAGAGAAATAACTTTCTTCGATTCGTAAATGAGGGGTAGACCAGCTATTATAAGGGGTAGACCAGCTATTATAAGGGGTAGACCAGCTATTATAAGGGGCAGACCAGCTATTATAAGGGGTAGACCAGCCATTATAAGGGGCAGACCAGCCATTATAAGGGGCAGACCAGCCATTATAAGGGGCAGACCAGCCATTATAAGGGACAGACCAGCCTGCATTATAAGATACGGATGAAATATGAATAAAAAAAGAGAGTTGATAATACTTTCTTGACCTTTAGTGGCCATCGTCTGTCAATGTTTGATCTTCGAGGACTGTCCTCCAGCAGGAAGGATGGAACAGCTATCTAAGAGGCAGTCATAGCAGGAGTACCGACCACAGGAGAAGTCTACAATGAGAGAGGAAGTAAGGTCATTCTGTTAGGCACTGCAAAGCTATAACCAGATTTAATAAGCTTTGTTTGTCTAGGTATGCATATACAGTACGTTCCTATGGAAGTATGGACGAAGGGCCAACGTGGCAGAGGGGTAGGTGGAGGCCAACACAGGATTTAAAGAGAGGGTACAACACATCGACTCTAAGAGAGAGGTACGTTTTACCTGTGTGTTGGGGGTAGAACACTTAGAGTGAGAGAGGAGGTACATTATATCTGTGTGTTGGGGGTACAACACTTAGAGTGAGAGAGGAGGTACATTATATCTGTGTGTTGTGGGTACAACACTTAAGAGTGAGAGAGGAGGGACGAGTGGTCAGGCGCACAATGGAGCAACTGAGAATAGAACACAGGGAGTGGGCGGACGAGGTGAGAGGTCACGAGTCCTGGGATGAACAAGAGGAAAGGAACAGAGGCGGTATAAGCAGGGATGCTGTCATGGCTCACCACCAGTGACAACAGAACTGTTGTCACGTCTTACCAGCAACAACAGGGTCGTCTGTTGTCACGTCCCACCATTACCAACAGCAACAACAGGGGCTGTCTGTTGTCACATCCAACCTCTACCAACAGCAACAACAGGGGCTGTCTGTTGTCACAACCCGACACACAAGCGACACCACACAAGCGACACCACAAGCGACAACAACAGGGGTCGTCTGTTGCCACATCCCATCGGTAATAGACCCAGTGTTTTTGTTATTGTTGTTGTTGTTGTTGTTGTTGTCACTGCGGGAAGTACAGGCGTTGTCACGACTCGCCACCCCCACGTCACGCACAACACCATGAAATTCGGTATCATTTTTAACTGGGCAGTGGACGAAAATACTCATACGCTCTCCATCAACAGCGGGGACCATTTTTCCGCTGGAAATTAATTACGGTTAACTAGTGTCTCTGTGGTGCATTTAATTTCGATTTTATAACATGACGCGGAAGAATTCAAAAAATTTTCCGAATTGCCACACTGGGAAAAAAATTGTATATATATATATATATATATATATATATATATATATATATATATATATATATATATATATATATATATATATATATATATATATATATATATACACACACACACACACACACACACACACACATATGTGTGTGTATATATATATATATATATATATATATATATATATATATATATTATATATATATATATATATATATATATATATATATATATATATATATATATTATAACGAATCTAGCTCTCACAGTAATGAAAGTAATGGTCGATATAGAGCACTGTTGTCTAGGTTATACTGCGAGAAGACCCGTCATAAATGATTGTGAAAAATTATTTCATTACGTCTAGAATGAGCCCAGGTTGATAATGATCAGTATTATCAATCAAAACATAGAAGTAACACAAAATCACAAAGTAACAGCAAGTATAATAACTAATTAACCAAATTCAATCAACAATGAATCCATGAATCACATCTCCATGAATAGAAAAATATTACCACAAATCAAATGAAAAGCAATCTCTCAGCACACAACATAACACTATGTTAACACAACCACAAGTGCATTTAACCACAAAGGCATCTTAACTTATATAGCAAAATCGTTCTGCTCACCTACCACACCACCACCACACCTCGGGGAAGAGCCACTACACCTCAGGATGCCGTCTGGGATGAGACTGACGTGGAAGGCATCGGCACTGATATATAAAGGGTTGGTATGAAGCCCGGCTTGTCTCAGTCAAAGTGAGACGAAGCAACAAGGACTTGAACTAATGGCAGAGAGGCAGTGGTGCGTAGTATGGAGGACAAAATAATATAAGAGTTTTAATTTAAACAAGATCTTAGGAGAGTACATGATAATATATATATATATATACATACATATATGCAAAGATTCGAACACCGTACCATTTGCGTGGGAGCTGGGAACGCTAACTGCGAGGCTATGATCGCCCCTAACAGGGAAATGACTATTCGATTGCTAGTAATCCAATACCTTTAAACAAGATCTTAGGAGAGTACATGATAATATATATATATATATATATATATATATATATATATATATATATATATATATATATATATATATATATCTTTCTTTCATCTTTCATACTACTATTCGCCATTTCCCGCGTTAGCAAGGTAGCGTTAAGAACAGAGGACTGGGCCTCTGAGGGAATATCCTCACCTGGCCTCGTTCTCTGTTCCTTCTTTTGGAAAATCAAAAAAAAAAACGAGAGGGGAGGATTTCCAGCCCCCCGCTCCCTCCCCTTTTAGTCGCCTTCTACGACACGCAGGGAATACGTGGGAAGTATTCTTTCTCCCCTATCCCCAGGGATATATATATATATATATATATATATATATATATATATATATATATATATATATATATATATATATATATATATATAGTTTAGATTTAAGTGATTAGGCAAGGCAAATGTTTCAATGGATCGAGTGAATGAGAGCGAAAAAGGGGGGCCGGCCATTGTGATGGTGATTGATGCCCGGGGTTGGGAAACAGTACACAGGACGCTACACTGATGGTGATTGATGCCAGAGGACAGTGTAGGGCACCGTCCTGATGGTGATTGATGCCAGAGGACAGTGTAAGGCACCGTTCTGATGGTGATTGATGCCAGAGGACAGTGTAGGGCACCGTTCTGATGGTGACTGATGCCAAGGGACAGTGTAGGACGCCGTTCTGATGGTGATTGATGCCAGAGGACAGTGTAGGGCCCGTCCTGATGGTGATTGATGCCAAGGGACAGTGTAAGGCACCGTTCTGATGGTGATTGATGCCAAGGGACAGTGTAGGGCACCGTTCTGATGGTGACTGATGCCAAGGGACAGTGTAGGACGCCGTTCTGATGGTGATTGATGCCAGAGGACAGTGTAGGGCCCGTCCTGATGGTGATTGATGCCAAGGGACAGTGTAGGGCACCGTTCTGATGGTGACTGATGCCAGAGGACAGTGTAGGGCACCGTTCTGATGGTGATTGATGCCAAGGGACAGTGTAGGACACCGTTCTGATGGTGATTGATGCCAGAGGACAGTGTAGGACACCGTTCTGATGGTGATTGATGCCAAGGGACAGTGTAGGGCACCGTTCTGATGGTGATTGATGCCAGAGGACAGTGTAGGGCACCGTTCTGATGGTGATTGATGCCAAGGGACAGTGTAGGACACCGTTCTGATGGTGATTGATGCCAGAGGACAGTGTAGGGCATCGTTCTGATGGTGATTGATGCCAAGGGACAGTGTAAGGCACCGTTCTGATGGTGATTGATGCCAGAGGACAGTGTAGGGCACCGTTCTGATGGTGATTGATGCCAGAGGACAGTGTAGGGCATCGTTCTGATGGTGATTGATGCCAAGGGACAGTGTAGGGCACCGTTCTGATGGTGACTGATGCCAAGGGACAGTGTAGGACGCCGTTCTGATGGTGATTGATGCCAGAGGACAGTGTAGGGCCCGTCCTGATGGTGATTGATGCCAAGGGACAGTGTAGGGCACCGTTCTGATGGTGATTGATGCCAGAGGACAGTGTAGGGCACCGTTCTGATGGTGATTGATGCCAAGGGACAGTGTAAGGCACCGTTCTGATGGTGATTGATGCCAGAGGATAGTGTAGGACACCGTTCTGATGGTGATTGATGCCAGAGGACAGTGTAGGGCCCGTCCTGATGGTGATTGATGCCAAGGGACAGTGTAGGGCACCGTTCTGATGGTGATTGATGCCAAGGGACAGTGTAGGACACCGTTCTGATGGTGATTGATGCCAAGGGACAGTGTAAGGCACCGTTCTGATGGTGATTGATGCCAGAGGATAGTGTAGGGCACCGTCCTGATGGTGATTGATGCCAGAGGACAGTGTAGGGCACCGTCCTGATGGTGATTGACGCCAGGAACAAGCGAGCGGTGTAAGGGGTCGCCAATTTTGGTGCTGATTGACGCCATGGAGAGCAACGCAACGCGTCATTCTATGAACAATCACCAGGGGGGGGGGGCGTAAATGCGTAAATCGTACGTAGAGAGGGGAAATGCGTAGGCGTCCGGATGAAGCTGTTGGAGCAGTGGAGAAAGTGATGGTAAGTGGAGGCGTCCACGAGAGACGAGAACAGATGGTGATGAAAGTGAGGAAGGTGTGACACAGTGACAGTGACGAAGAGGATGACTGATGCTAGACATGCCCGAGTGTCGTGTGTGAGAGAGAGAGAGAGAGAGAGAGAGAGAGAGAGAGAGAGAGAGAGAGAGAGAGAGAGAGAGAGAGAAAAGTTGTGGTCTACTACGATCTGCGTCGTGCTGAAGTCATAAGCAGTAAATCTCTCTCTCTCTCTCTCTCTCTCTCTCTCTCTCTCTCTCTCTCTCTCTCTCTCTCTCTCTCTCTCTCTCTCTCTCTCTCTCTCTCTCTCTCTCTCTCTCTCTCTCTCTCTCTCTCTCGCGTCAATATCCCACAAAATAGGACAATTTTCCTTGACACAATTTTCTGGTGCAATGAACAATTAAAAAACTCTTCTGGGCAAACGCTGGGGGGAGCAGCCCCCCAACCCTGGGGAACTCCGCCCAGCGGCTTCGCCTGGCCATTTAAGCCGCCCATTAATGACCTGTCTCTTAATTAGCTTCCCTTAATTATTGCCTGTCGATATTTTGCGGCCGTTCTGATAATAACTGTAGCGCCAAGACTGTTAATAACGGTGACTGGCTAACTGGCTGATTGGTTCCCTGAGAGAGAGTCTCTCTCTCTCTCTCTCTCTCTCTCTCTCTCTCTCTCTCTCTCTCTCTCTCTCTCTCTCTCTCTCTCTCTCTCTCTCTCTCTCTCTCTCTCTCATCATCATCACCCATGCAGGCGGCGCGGTGTAGGGCCCAGAGACATAACACTGGGACATTTGGGACTAACTAAAGCTTTGAACTCCTGTGCAGGCAGACCTACCTGCTGGTGTTCATCATGGACTCCTGCAGAAGATGTCCAGATCTTTATCACCTCCTCCTCCTCCTCCTCCTCCTCCTCCTCCACCTCCTTGTGGAGACTGTGAGACGGGTCCTGGGGAGGAGGGGGAGCGAGCGAGTCTTGGCCAGGGACCATGTGAGGCGAAGGACGTGTAAAACGTCCCTGACCTGTTGGCTGACCTGCTGGTGAACCTGTAGGCTGACCTGCTGGTTAATCTGTTGGTTGACCTGCTGGTTAGCCTACTGGCTGACCTGTTGGTTTAACCCTCTGGTTGACCTGCTGGTTGACTAACCTGCTGGCTGACCTGGCACCTGGTCTGCTGACTTAACCCTCTGGCTGACCTGCAGGCTGACCTGTTGGCTGACCTTTTGGTTGACCTGTTGGTTAAACTGTGAGCTGGACTGCTGATATGATCCTCCGGCTGACCTCTAGGCTGACCTGTTGGTTAACCTCCTGGCTGACCTGCTGGCTGACTTCCTGATTGACCTGCTGGATGACCTCCTAGTTAGTCTGATGGCTGACCTGCTGGTTGATCTACAAGCTGACCTGCTGACCTGCCGTGGGGGTCATGTCGTAACATCTCCCTCGGTTTTAATTCATTCAGTAAAAAAAAAATATATTTCTATTGGAAATTAAAAGTCCAACATTCACTTCAACTGCTACCCGATTTCTACATGTACTTTATATAAAACATGATGTAAAAAGATATGATACAGAGGAGTACAGCTGTAACTTAACTGTGAATACCCTTTAGAAACTGGAGAGAGAGAGAGAGAGAGAGAGAGAGAGAGAGAGAGAGAGAGAGAGAGAGAGAGAGAGAGAGAGAGAGAGAGAGAGAGAGAGAGAGAGAGAGAGAGAGAGAGAGAGAGAGAGTTAACCCATACAGCATAGAGGTTAGAGAGAAGATATTAGACCAATCCTTTGTGTTTCCACTTCATCCTTCCTCTCCAGCCCCGTCTGAAGGTACAATTCTCTCCCAAAAACTACCACTTAGGACATTGACGAACGACTGCTTACGTCATCCACCTTCCTATCTGAACTTCCAGTGAACTCGCCCAATCAAAACTGATGTTTCATACTTATCTTCGATTCTATAGGAGGAGAGATGCCTTGCGATTAGTCCCTTCTGTGTGTGAGAAGGTAACTAGCCCTCAGGGTATATGTAAGATACATATGTAAGATACATGTGGTTAAATACATGAGTTGGTCTCTCTTATACACACTGTGACGTATCTCTTCACCCAGCAAGTCTCTGTAATAACCCAGCTAAAGCAGCTGTTCTCATACCATTTGACAAACCCATCCTTGTTATGCAAATTCATCATCTCGACCCGTGCCGTCTGTATTTCATTCATTTTCTATCTTTGATAAGCTTTGATAAGCTATCTTTGATAAGCTTTGATAAGCTATCTTTGATAAGCTTTGATAAGCTATCTTTGATAAGCTTTGATAAGCTATCTTTGATAAGCTTTGATAAGCTTTTTGAACGTTACCAATCAATGACCAACGCATCCTAAACTCACGCAAATTTCACGGAGGGGCCACGTCCGTGGTCGCCCACCCAGTAAATCAGTGATGATGATAAAGCAATAAATCTAGAGAGGCGAGAGGAGCAGGGAGATGGTGCCCCACCCAGTATACACTAACACGTCCTGGTGATGGATGGCTCGCCATTAGGTTACCATTATCGACGTCAAGGGGGTAATTGGCTCGTTAGGTCTCGGACGGTCTCTTCCTTAGGACCTCAAGGTACACCCAGCTGGTGTCCTCCTAGGGACCTCAAGGAACACCCAGCTGGTGTCGTCCTCAGCATTCAAGGTACACCCAGCTGGTGTCGTCCTAGGGAACCAAGGAACACCTAGCTGGTGTCCTCCTAGGGACCCCAAGGAACACCCAGCTGGTCTCCCAAGGACCCCAGGAACGTCCAGCTGGTGTCCTCCTAGGGACCCCAAGGAACACCCAGCTGGTGTCCTCCTAGGGACCCCAAGGAACACCCAGCTGGTCTCCCAAGGACCCCAGGAACGTCCAACGTGAGGGTCTGCTTCTCCCAGAACCCCAGATGGAGTCTACTCACAAACAACCTACCAGCTAGCATTACTGACCATGACGCATTCATTAACCACCCGCGGTCGAGTTCGTTCAGTCCAAATCCTGGTCGCAGTTGTCGGCCCACAGTCAACCCAGCTGTTCATCCTCCCACATCGGACTGCTGAGCTTTACTTTGACCACTCAGTTGCCCTTGACGTCCCAGCTAACTAGACGACGAAATAAAAAGAAGAAATCAAGGCAGAGGAACGCTTCTTTTATACTCTCCTCATATGCAAATGAAGCAGTTATCGCTAATTTCATCGGAAAAATCCACGAGAATGACCACCCTGTAATAAGGACGAAGAAATGATAGAGTATTATCACCGTTAATCACCAGAACATCCCGGTAACTCTATACTCACAATGCCGTAAAAAGTGCTATCATGGCCTGTAATCCAGCACGGTAACTTTATATGTAGTATAAAGTATAAGTGTGAGTATAAGTGGCTGGACTCATTAGTGTATCTTTTGCTGTGTTTGTCATAACAAATATGAGACAAAAGTCAACAAAGTGTGGCACATAACATGGGTGTGTGTGTGTTTCTTTCATGTTTGATTCTAGGAAGTCTGTCTTCAGCCAGTGTTGCTGTGAGTCTGTCTTCAGCTAGTGTTGCTATGAGGTTTGTCTTCAGCCAGCGTTGCTGTGAGGTCTGTTTTCAGCCAGTGTTGCTATGAGGTCTGTTTTCAGCTAGTGTCGCTTAACAAGTGGTCATTGCTAAACCCTATGTGGCGTCATGAGTGTGCCTGAAGGGAATGGTTCATGGGCAAAAGGTTCTACGAAAATATACTTAGAACAGATTCCCTTCTTTTCTATGATCATTATTTTCTCATTTAGAAGTACTAATGAGTTCACGTAATTAATGTATTGACGGCAGACACTCGTTTCCCAGGCTGGGTTATAACATGGTGATAATTACGTTACATATGAATATCAGCTGACACCGGAATCGAACTAAATTTCACACGTGGTTATTAACGGGTAGTTTCGTTCTGATATTTGCATAATTGACTATGATTTACATAAGATAAAATCAAATTTAGAATATTTTGGTGAACAGTGTAACATAATGGGTTTTTTTTTTTCAAAAGTTATGGACTTTATCTTGTCTTTTTTTATTATTATCGTCTTTTTTTAAGTCGTAACAGTAATCCATTTTGGTAAGGAAGCCTCTCTAAATGAAATCAAGAAACTTGATAAGCGACAGAGTAAAATCATTTACCTAAATAAACATGTCTCGTTCCTCTGTTCCTTATTCAGGAAGACCGGACGGTCTGTATCTGTTTCATTCCAGCGTAAGGATCATGGAAAGGAAGTCCGTCAAGGACTCTGTCCATTAATGACCGTCAGAAAAGGTTTCTTCGTGGACGCTTTCATGGGGGAAAGTATCTCAAGCAAATGTTAAGCATCTTATCCTTTTAACGTTGACGCCTTCAGCTGTGGACGCCAGTCCCTCAGTGAGACGAGGCCTGAATAAAGCATGATAAGAGAAGGGGAGCTGGAGTGATGGAGGAATCAAGGAGAGAAATGGGAAGAAAATAACCTGAGTCTTTTGAGGAAGTAGGAAGACCACCTTTTAAAAAGAGGTACATCGTAGATGTTAGGGACTTGAGAGGGTAAAGTGTTAGATGTTATGGACTTGAGAGGGTAAAGTGTTAGATGTTAAGGACTTGAGAGGGTAAAGTGTTAGATGTTAAAGACTTGAGAGGGTAAAGTGTTAGATGTTAAGGACTTGAGAGGGTAAAGTGTTAGATGTTATGGACTTGAGAGGGTAAAGTGTTCCAAAGTTTAGCTGTGTAAGGAGAGAAGCAGACACCACAACGGTTCACCCTTCAGCGAACACAATGATCGTAGGACGCAGTAGCTTACCCACTGCTAAGTGCTCTAGTTTATGGCAAGGGGGACACGCACACAGGCACCCACTGTTCTGAAGTAGAAGGATTTCAACCTTCACTTCACCTCACCTCACCTCCCTCCTCCTCACACACATACACACCCCATCAGTATTTCAGCGATCCTCTGTGTTGCACGTTGAGTTCTAGGTAGCGGCTCTCAGCTTGGCTATGTGGGGATCTCTCATGGCCTTATGGCAGGAATTTCAGACCATCTAGGAAAGTCATAATGCTCGTCGCGTCGGGGGAGAGAGAGAGTGGTGATACAGAGGAAAAGACCGGTGATTTAGAGACAGATATCATGCGAGATGACGTGAATCTTTGGAGACTCAGGTTCTCCAAGACATGCTGGTCTTAGACTAAGTATAGCGTCCTCTCTTGGATCGTCCACTGACCTTCTGATTATCTTTTGTAGTATAGTGCATCCTTTCCTGTCTCCTTTCTTAAAGTTGGGTATGACTTTTGCCCTCTTCCATTTCCCCGATTAACACAAACTGGAGCGTAAGTTTCCTGGACTCTTAATGTGCAGACAGTGAATGTCACGACTGTGACACTGCTCTTTGGTAAGGTCATGAGAACCCATTGGTTGGTCCATCCTGACCCTCTAGTATTGGTCCACCTCACCTATTTGGCTGGTGGTGGTTCAGTGGGTCCATCTTGGCCCACTAGTACTGGTCCACTTTACCTATCGGGCGGGTGCTGATCCCGTGGGTCCACCTTGACCCACTAGTACTGGTCCATCTTACATCCCTGGCTAGTGCTGGTCCAGTGGGTCCATCTTGACCCACTAGTACTGGTCCATCTTACCTCCCTGGCTAGTGCTGGACCATTGGGTCCATCTTGGCCCACTAGTACTGGTCTACCTTACCTCCCTAGTTGTTGCTGGTCCATTGAGTCCATCTTGACCCACTAGTACTGGTCCATCTTACTTCCTGGCTGGTGCTGGACCAGTGGGTCCATCTTGACCCACTAGTACTGATCCATCTTACCTCCCTGGCTGGTGCTGGTCCATCTTGACCCACTAGTACTGATCCATCTTACCTCCCTGGCTGGTGCTGGTCCATCTTGACCCACTGGTATCGGTCCAGCCTACCTCCCTGGCCTCAGTTGGTCCTGGTCCTGGTCCAGGGTGGGTGGGTGAGGGAGTTATGACACGGGCGACGAACCGTGCATAACTTACCTGCCTGGAAGTTTAATTAAAAATGCTGCTGCTGGATATCCTAAAGCTTTGTGTTGAAATTTTGATAGAAATACTTGCTGTGTTTGTTGCTGATATACGAGGAAATAAATATGAGGAGACGGTAAAAGACGGTGAGGGAGGAATAGACAGGGTACTAAAAACTACGGGAGTTTTGAGACGTAAGTTGGAGGAAGGAGGAGTAAGGAAAGACGAGGAGAAATAAGGTCAGGGAGATATAAGGGTAGGAGAGAGTAAGGTCAGAGGGAGGTAAGGTCAGAAGGAAAGGTCATGAGGCAATGAAGTCAGAATTGGGAGCCTACGTATGGGTTTTGATACTGTCTGATGTGTATTCTCTCTCTCTCTCTCTCTCTCTCTCTCTCTCTCTCTCTCTCTCTCTCTCTCTCTCTCTCTCTCTCTCTCTCTCTCTCTCTCTCTCTCTCTGCAACGCTGAGACATAGTGGCGTCGTCAACACCTGACTGCACACCTTGAGCAGCGACATCAGCAGCAGCGAGAGGGGGAAACGCAGTCACCCCGCTGGGCTGAAAAGCTTGTGGGGGGAAAAAAAAAAACAAAAAAACAAATGAGAATAATAGAAATTAATACATGGGAGAAGGATCGAGTTCGGTTCAGCAGCCTGCAAACCACACGTGACCTGAGAGTTAATTCCGTAAAGTTAAGAGATTAACACATTTTTTTTTTTAATCGTTGTTATCATTTATTAACATGTTAGTCACACAACATGGCTGGTTGGCTGGGTAACAGGACGGATGGATATGTCAGGGGGTTAAGTCTCTCTCTCTCTCTCTCTCTCTCTCTCTCTCTCTCTCTCTCTCTCTCTCTCTCTCTCTCTCTCTCTCTCTCTCTCTCTCTCTCTCTCTCTCGTAAATCCTTATGTTCCTTCCTCTTAAAAACACACACATGCACTACCCTCCCTATCTCCTCAACTTTTCTCTCTTCGCCACTGTAACTCTGCAGCTGTTCTCCCAACACAGAAGTAATAGTATTCTTTATACACTGTGGAAATAGGCTCAGTACAACACAGCAGCTGTTCTCCTTACATTATAACACAGTAAAGGTTTTCCTATACAATATAACAGCAGCTGTGCTTCTTACTGTATAACACAACAGGTATTCTTATTACAGCATGATATAGCATATATATATATATATATATATATATATATATATATATATATATATATATATATATATATATATATATATATATATA
>NC_092248.1:5057578-5080078 GCF_036320965.1 Panulirus ornatus | reverse complement strand
TCCTAATTCCAGAGTTTTGGTCAGGGTTCCAGCACCGCCGCGCGCCGCCCCTCCCAAAAAAAAAAAAAACATGAGGGATCCCTGGCGAACACGTCGTCGTCGACGGCTTCTGCTGGAAGCCATCGGTAAGAATGGTGTGAGCTGAGGAGGAGCAGCAGCAGCAGGAGGAGGAGGAGGAGACAGAGTCCAGGCCTCCTTATGCAAGATTTGACAGCCAAAGATGAAGTTCTCACGTCGCATTATTCCACGTACGTGTGTCGGGGAGGGGGGGATCGGATCTTCGCGCTCTCTTTGGTATGAAACTTCTAATTCTCCCGTCGCTCCTTACTGAGACCCGATGCCAAGAATGAGGCTAAGTAACCTCCTACTTCACCATTTGGGGTTGGTCATATTTTTTGGCTAGTGGTGACCTTTCTGCTGCTGATGGGGACCCGAACCCTACCCCACCGGAGGCAAAGTGAGGTCACCACACACTCTACTTGGCAAGTAGAGTGTGAAGGTTGGGTGAGTCTTTCTTTAAAGGTGATGGTTGAGGAATGGTGGTGACACTGTCGGCAAACCAAGTCAGGTCACCACTCAACTTGACCAGGTCGGAAACTGATGTGGGGCTCTGGGGGGTTCCTGTGGTAGGTAACCCAGTGGATGGATGACCTCAGGTGAATCAGGGTCACCCACCACTCACTGTCGTGCCAGCTCAAGCTATTGGTGAAGGTTGTGGCCAAATGGATTCTGGAATTGCTGTCTCTACACGCCAGAGGAGGAGGAGGAGGAGGAAGCGACGACCCTGGGGGAAGAGCGAGGGAGGGAGGGAAGAGAGAGAGAGAGAGAGAGAGAGAGAGAGTTTGCAAAGGACATTTTCGTCTTCGGCGTAAAAGTTTCTCGCGAATCTGTCGAGAAGTTTGCTCTCAGAAATCATTGAAAATCTTCTGTTTGCACTTCCATCGTCGACTGAACTGCATTATCTCCAGTGTGTGTGTGTGTGTGTGTGTGTGTGTGTGTGTGTGTGTGTGTGTGTGTGTGTGTGTGTGTGTGTGATGGCAGTCATACCACTTCACTGGTGATAACGTGTGTGGCAGCCGTTCCACCAGTGGTGGTAATATGTAAAGTGGCCGCTCCACCACTGGAGGTAACGTGTGAAGTGGCAGCCGCTCCATCAGTGGTGGTAATATGTGGAGTGGCAGCGGCTCCGCCAGTGGTGGTAACATGTGGAGTGGCAGCCGCTCCATCAGTGGTGGTAACATGTGGAGTGGCAGCCGCTCCATCAGTGGTGGTAATATGTGGAGTGGCAGCGGCTCCACCAGTGGTGGTAACATGTCGAGTGGTAGCGGCTCCACCAGTGGTGATAATATGTGGAGTGGCAGCCGCTCCACCAGTGGTGGTAACATGTGGAGCGGAGCTCCACTATTGACACAATAAATAAGTGGTAATAGCGTCTCGGGAGCCAGGAATTTACATAAATTTCAGTGGAAGATAAAGATGGCTTTCAGTGTCACTTGGTCGCTTAAGGTGGGAAAAAAAAGGGTGTTTTCAACAATATCTTTCACGTTCCTTATGTGAAGGATGTAAAAGAGAAATTGAGAGATGCAGACATGCTGAAAAGGGAAACAGATGGAATATTTGATCATCTCTTGGTTGAGGCGAGTGTGGAAGTTGGTGTATGAGGTTTAGGAAAAGAGGAAATAGCATGAGCGAAAGAAATGGTGAGAGTGGATCAGCTTGGAAAGTGGCTGGGCAGAGAGATACGAAGGAGGAACTGTGGAAAAAAGTGTCGTAGGATAAGAGTAAATGGATCAAAGTGGAAAAGGAGTGAATGGTAGTGAAGGAAGCAATACTGTAGCAGAGGACAGTGGGATGGGAGACTGTGGTTTAGTACATTGTACATGACAGCTCGAGAGTGGATGTGAGAGAATGAGAGGCCATTGCTCGAGTCTTTTCCGAGCGATACCTCGCTGATTCGGGGGACACAACAAACGAGAGGGGAGAGAGAGAGAGAGAGAGAGAGAGAGAGAGAGAGAGAGAGAGAGAGAGAGAGAGAGAGAGAGAGAGAGAGAGAGAGAAGGGTATGTGTCTTCGTACGACGCATTACCTACTCTTGGTATAGATAGAAGCCTCGCTTCCTTCCGCCAGGATAAAGCTACGTCACAAACCATATTACCTGTATACACTTACCCTCTGTACTGTCGACTGGCTGAACAAGGGCAGTCATGCAGTCGTAAACCACTTAACCATTGAACACGGCAGGTCACTTACCACTTAGCACAGGAAGGCCACTTACTTCCCCAGTCTTCCTTACGGATCATGTATCAGCTTGTCAGGCCATTGTTAATTAAGCAATAGAGGGGAGGCAGGATATTGTTGTTGGCTGTGTTCATCAGGCAATGCAGGCCCGGCCTTGTACCATAACTACATAGTGTCAGGCTCCTGGAGATACTGCTGTGTAAACACACTCACGACAATGGTCTCTGTGGAGTAGGAGTGTGTGTGTGTGTGTGTGTGTGTGTGTGTGTGTGTGTGTGTGTGTGTGTGTGTGTGTATACGTATATGTTAGTGTGGGTGTGTGTGCATGTGGTATGTGTGTGCATTTCTAAGGGTATATGTGTAATGCCTTACTTATACTGTAAGGGAGGAAGGTGTTCTACACTCGTAGGACTCTATCTTTTGAACTTTCTTTATCACACAGTTATACATTATCTTAAACGCTTGAGTGCTGTCTGTTTTTACAGTATTACTTAGTTCAGTCTCTTCATACAATTTTCTTGCTTAGTCTCATGTTGCGAGAAGCAATGTCTAGTTCTGGCCTAGCGTATAGCATGAACGATTTGCTGAATACTTTCACATCCGTGCACTACAATGGGTGTCACATATTTACCAACTGATGTCGTCTCATTCACAATCCTCCAGAGGTGAGGGCTCAGACGACAGGTCGAGAACGACTTCAACAAGTCGCTCTCACACACCTTCGAACCCAGTCTCTCCTCTGACACAGGTTTCACCGCTCACCAAGGCTGTAGTACCAGTTTTGAGGTACTATACATCCCTCCATCCTGATGGTTGTGGAGGGTCGGGTTTTGCTCCCACCAGCTCTCCTCCCTCCTCTCCCTCGCCTAATAGTTCCTGTGAGAGGGGAGACACCTGTTGCTCAACAGGTGTCGCCTAAAGAAAGCAGGAAGGAGAGGAAAATAAAAACAGGTGCCAACGGGAGTAATTGAAGAACGAAAGAATATGGTCGTTCTTTTAGTTATAGGAAACTCACTCTGATGGTCCTAAGTGGAGAACTAGAACTGAGAATATATTTTACAAGATGTTTGACTGACCAATAAAACTATGAGTGAAATCAACTGTAATCTCAAGTGATTTATCTAAAAAAAAAAAAGGAACCAAGCAAAAGGAAAGATTTGAATACATACAATGGGGTCTGAAATAAACAATGAATCTATGACACTTTTCTCTCATCATCTCATCTCGAGTGTATAAGACCTTCCTTTTCGTCAGGAACATCTGTAAATATTTATATAACCATGTAAGAGAAAAAAGGGAAGACAAACTCTCATTCGTTCTCAAACATTTGTAAATTCTTCTTCTCCCACAGAGAGCAGTCAGGTGCGTGTGTGCGTGTGTGTGTGTGTGTCCTCAGCCGCTGATCACCATCAGAGATACGTGGACGCCTGCACAAAGTGGGTAGCCACAGTCCTGTACAAGGATTTTAATCAACTCTAAGTCTCGAGACTTTCGTCCTAGAGGAACATCTTCCTACAAGTTTAGTTTCCAGTAAGTCTTAAGATCAGACTCCACAATGCTCAATATATTGACGTGAACATTTCGAGAATTTTTTTTCCTTGAGGTTTTAAAAGAAAAATATATGGATTATTAAGTTTTTATCTATCTCCTAAATTTTTGGTTTGTGTTCGAATGATAGTCTTTTCATGCAATTATTTCCAGATAACTTACTTATTCCCAGTTGACATGACATAGTTGTGTGTTGCATTTCCACAGGCCACAAGAACAGGCTAATGGATCATTCGCTCGCTCGCAGGATAGACATATGTATCACACAGAGGCGTCTCCAGAACCCCATGTCTTCCACCACCTCCTCATTCCACCACAGGTTCATCTGTCACCAAGCCCTCATCACCCACACCAACACGGTAACTTACAACTTAAACTTATAGATTGAAGGGAATTCAGAATTAATACGATTCGATTCCGAGTTAACGAAGATCCCAGACATTAGTCTCAGAAGTTCTCTCAGGGCCGGTGGGGAGAGGGGCGCTCCAAGCGAGTCTGATCGGTCTTGGGTGACTAATGTCTCGCCCAGGATGAGAGCGACGCCCTTTCTCCCCTCTCTCCCTCTCTCCCCACAAGGCCTTCGGTCCCTAGGGCTCACTCAGTCGCCACCTGGACGCCCCCCTAACCCGCCAGTTCTGGTAATAGCCGCATCCATAACAGCAGGGAATCCTATTGACTCGCTTTATTGTACGACCATAGTGCGTTGCTGGTGTAATACAATGGTTCACCATCTGGCTACGGCCACAGTGTGTTGTTGCCGGTGCAATACAATGATTCACCATCTGGCCACGACCATAGTGTGTTGCTAGTGTCATACAATGGTTCACCATCTTTGGTTACGACCACAATTTGTTCCCATTGTAATACATTGGTTCACCATCTGGCTACGTGGGGCCGTGGCTTCACTACTGTGTCACTAGGGAGGGTGGGTTAGCGGAAGACTTCGATATGGGTTGGAGTTTTTTTTTTTTTTTCTGAGGGTAAACGAAAAAGCAGATGAAGCTCAATCACCACAATTCTGATGTTGTGTACGAGTTGTGGAGTTAGTGGAGGCGGGGGTTGTACACCTGGGATGACCACTCGCCAGGTATACAAATACAAGGACGCTGGACTGATGTGGCGTGATTGTGAAGGCCCTTCCTACCAGGTGGCGTAACGAGGAACAGTGCAAAACGAACCTCTTATCTTGCACTGCACTACGAAGCAGTATGGCATACGTACTGAAAAAAAGAAAAAAAGATACAAGGTTAGAGGGGTCTTTTCAACATGCCCTAAAGGCATTTTAGCAAGAGGAAATGCCTACAACACACAAGAGGAAATGCCTTCAACACACAACAAATGTTATTGAAAATAGGGACGGGGGAGCAGAAGCAATTTCTAGTTCTGGCCAACCGACTCAGAGACTGAAGATTGATGCTGTGGAAACGGAGGCTGTTTATCACACATGATGAGGATCCACACACTCTGGCTACCATAAATAATATGAAGTCTTCACACAGTCTGGTCGCCGCCACACAGTGTGGTCACTGCGATCATTTCTATGGTGAACTACCAAGAGATAAGAGAACTTCAGTACAGACTACCGAAATGACTTAGTTGACGTCGGTAAGTAACTGAGCCAGTGATAATGCTTCACTGTTTACGTGATACATGTGATACAGTCCATATGGTGTGGGTCAACTGAGACATGAATGATGTGACACAGAGATGTGACACAGCTTTCATGGGTGGGCAGACTCATAGTCCATATGGTGTGGTTCAACTGAGACATGAATGATGTGACACAGAGATGTGACACAGAGATGTGACACAGCTTTCATGGGTGGGCAGATCTAGTCTTGAGAGATGTGACCCAGTTCTCGTAACTGGGGAGAAACGAACCCCCTAAATCCTGTCCCAGTTTGGCTGGAAGACTCACCTCAAGCAAGGTGTGTCCACAAGTCTACATGGGTTGGGGAGGGGATACTAGTCTCCTCCTCCCCAGTTAAATGAGAGCCTCAAACGACTCTATTTGGGGGGGTAAGGGAGGAGGAGGTTCGTCCGTCTCTCTCCCTCCTCCCCCAGCACCTACCCTTCCCACCCACTTTGCCGTGCAGCGACCCCCAGCGCTACAGGAAGAGCTTAAAATGTGGTCTACATCATAATACCAAAGGCTGTCAGCCAACCCCTTTTTGCCACACACACACACCAGGCAGACCAGGCGACCAGCCCCCGGGAGCACATGAAGTTATGATCGCTTAATACACAGGGATGTTTGGGGACCTTTATATACACACACGATGATAAAAGGAAAGACTTTCGAATATATTATGTTGGCCGAGTGAACATCCTGCTTTTTTAAAAAAAAAACCAAAAAAAGAGCTCCTTCCTTTTCTTTTTTTTCTTTTTACCAAGATATATTTGGGCCACTACAAACTCACAGCTTCCCATGTCGATAAACTGAGGAAGGAGGGAAAAATATAGAGACGCAAGGCTGTATTTCCCTCCCACTTTTTTTATGGAAGGAAATGTGATAACGGAAATGGTTCGGATTCCCCAAGAGGAATGACGGATGCCCAGTGATGGTGCGGGATTGTAAGTTATGTTCTTGCCCGCGGACGATAGGTTTTTTTTCTTCTCGGCCATACAGAGACGGGGGGGTCCAATCGAGTACATGGAAGTGTGAGGCTGGGGTTGAGTCTAGCCCAGTACTTGGAAATGTGGGGCTTGGGTTGAGTCTAGCCCAGTACGTGGAAGTGTGGGGCTTGGGTTAAGTCTAGCCCAATACATGGAAGTGTGGGGCTTGGGTTAAGTCTAGCCCAGTACATGGAAGTGTGGGGCTTGGGTTGAGTCTAGCCCAGTACATGGAAGTGTGGGGCTTGGGTTGAGTCTAGCCCAATACATGGAAGTATGGGGCTTGGGTTGAGTCTAGCCCAATACATGGAAGTGTGGGGCTTGGGTTGAGTCTAGCCCAATACATGGAAGTGTGGGGCTTGGGTTGAGTCTAGCCCAATACATGGAAGTGTGGGGCTTGGGTTGAGTCTAGCCCAATACATGGAAGTGTGGGGCTTGGGTTGAGTCTAGCCCAGTACATGGAAGTGTGGGGCTTGGGTTGAGTCTAGCCCAGTACGTGGAAGTGTGGGGCTTGGGTTGACTCCATCTTAGTACATGGAAGTGTGGGGGCCCTGGGGTGAGTACAGCCCAGTACGTGGGCATGTGGGGCCCTGGGGTGAGAGAGAGACCAGCCCAATACATAGAAGTATGGGCCTGGGGTGAGACCAGCCCAGTACACGAACACACTTTATTCCAATGTGAGAGATGTTTTATATCTACCTCTGATCTCCGTGTACGGAGAATACGTCAAGATGCCTCATTCTAACACGTCCGTACAACGTTTATTTCGACCTGCCGGTGTCTGGCACTATAGATCTCAGGCCTGTGTAGCAGCAGCGAGAGCTACCTGGACGGAGGGAGGAGAAGGAGGTCTCAGGGGGACCTGCACTACGTGTGGAGACGAATTGCTTGTGTTTCTAGACCCCAGACCGAGACCGGGCAATAGACACGAGCATCCTCCATCCTGTAGGCTTGCTACGTACGGCCTTGCCCGGCTTCCATCCTGGACCTCAGGCTCCATGGCTTCCCCTTCTGGACCCCAGGTTCCCTGGTGTCTGGTTTTGCTTCACTCTTCTTGTTCGATCTCTTTAAGACGACTTCCTCTTCTTGCTCTTCCCCTTCCTCCTCCTCTTCGTCTTCCTCCTCCAAGCCACCGTCTCCTTAATGGACTTCTTGACAATTAGTCATCCTCCTCTTCCACCCTTCCCTCCCTCCCATTCCCCACACCTGTCTATCGTCTCCGTCACCGTCTGTTCCCCTGTCCA
The DNA here is from genome assembly GCF_036320965.1 of Panulirus ornatus. Taxonomy (NCBI): domain Eukaryota; kingdom Metazoa; phylum Arthropoda; class Malacostraca; order Decapoda; family Palinuridae; genus Panulirus; species Panulirus ornatus. The sequence continues at coordinate 5,072,435 of NC_092248.1, read as the reverse complement.
TCACCTGTCTACGCCGCCTCCCGTCCCGTCCCGTCCCTGTCTATAGCCGTTCCCCCTGCCGTCTCGTCTCCCTCCGTCACCTCCACACTGTCGTTATCTCTGCCGGAGTAATTTGATCAACAACTTCGGCAGCGCCGACCAAGTTGGCGTTCTGGGCGATCAGCCGGGAAATTATGGCTCCTGGGTGAGAATTTTACCACGGGCTTTAGGGGGGAAAAATGTTTCGCCTCATTTCTGACGATGACCAATTCCAAGTCAAGGATATATATATATATATATATATATATATATATATATATATATATATATATATATATATATATATATATATATATCTTTCATGAGCGATTAAGATTAATGGATTTTAGGGCATAGGAAGGTAAAGTATATTTTTAAATCCGTCATGAGATTGCTTTTCCATTAATGTGAATCACCGACAGAGTCACAGACAAAAGAGGAACAAAAACGTAATCGAGGAAGGTTATTGTGGTTGACGGTATCAAGTGGCGATGGACTGTGTCTGGTTGACGAGAGGCAAACTGCAGGACTCGTTCGTGTGTTCGTGGTCAGCCATCGTACCACTGAGTGGGGGGGGGGTTATTCAGCGTCGTGTCGCAATATAACAAAATTTACGTCTTCCGATTCCTGGTCCCTTTTTTTCTCCTGAAGACGATAGTAAAATTGGTACATGTGTGGACGGATTATTATTGTCTTATGTACCAAAATCCTTCGTAAACGATAAACCATTAAAAAGAATATATATATATGTATACATATGAGAGAGGTAATGTATTGTGGCCTTGGAAAAATACTGAAACGAGAAGAGAAAAAAAGAAAGATTCACTGTCGTGATCACACGACACAACACCGTGCCATCATGACTCCTGCAAGGGGCGTGTCCAGCCAGATCACGAGACATTGTTTTTGTTGGTGTGGTCAGCTGGCAACATTATGTACCGTGACGCGCTGTGCCATACGAGGGGAGAGGGATGGATGGAGTGGGAGGGAGGGATGGAGTGGAGGAGAGAGGGATGGATGGGGATGGGAGGGATGGAGTGGAGGAGAGAGGGATGGATGGGGAGAGGGAGGGATGGAGTGGAGGAGGGATGGTGCGCCAGGGATAAAGGATTGGGGAAAGGAGAGGAAAGTGAGGAAGGGGGAGAAGGAAATTGGGGATGGAAGAGGAAATTTAGGAAGGGAAGAAATTTGGGAAGGGGAGAAATGTGAAAAGGGAAGAATATTGGGGGAAAAAAAGGGTAGAAAACTGGGTACAGGGGAGAAAATTGGGAAAAAGGGAGAAAATTGGGGAATGGGTTAAAAATTGGGAAAAGGGAATGTATTGAGGAAAGAGCCAGGAAGACAGGGACCAACGAGCATAAGAGGGAGAAGAAGGAGGAGGAGGAGGAGGAAGAAGAAGAGGAGGAAGAAGAAGAGGAAGAGGAGGAAGAGGAAGAGGAGGAGGAGGAGGAGGAAGAAGAAGGAGGAGGAAGAAGAAGAAGAGGAAGAGGAGGAAGAGGAAGAGGAGAAGAAGGAGGAGGAAGAAGAAGAAGAGGAAGAAGAAGAGGAAGAGGAGGAAGAGGAAGAGGACGAGGAGGAGGCCAACAAAGGTGATCATCATGGCCATCATGGCCCACCAGGATCCAGAAACCGTAATTATGTTTTTTTTTTTTTTTACCCCCTCCTCCTCCTCATGCCCCCCACCCCCCTCCACCCCACCCCCTGCACCCCCCCTCCCCAAAGCAAGATAATTACATGACGTTTGATGAACATTCGGAAAGACAAAGAGTTCTGAAGCGGATTTAATTAGGCGCTTGCTACACCAGACCAAACGACATTAGTGCGGTGATTAATTATGTGGGAGTCTGGAGATCACATCTCCCTCCTCCTCCTCCTCCGCTGACATGGAAATGGACCTGAAAATGAAAGTGAATTAGACGCCCGTGATGTTCAGTCCAAAGAGGCCCTCACCCTTTGCTTTGGGGGTAAACATTGTTAGATTCAGTCCGACAGGGGTCCTATCGCAGATGTAAACACTATTAGACCAACACACACACACACACACACACACACACAGACACACACACACACATATATATATAAATAGAACCTCTCACAAAACCATACAGAAACTATGGATAAAAAAAAAAGAGAAATAAATCACCTACGTCGCCCCTTCTATATCTGAACATCTATATCTATATAAAGACTGGCCATGTAAAACCCTTCTCCCCTCCCGCCCCATCTCTCCCATAATCCCCCTCTCCATTTTCTATATTTCACAGCCTTTCGCTACAGTTAATTCAATAATCCACTTGTGATGATCACGATTATCGTATACTACATTATACATGACATACACACAGCGGCTAAAGAGTTGGATGTCGGGAAATGAGACCATTGTGCGTTTGGTTCCTGACGCTGCCCCGCAGGAGGGTATTAGCAAAGGATAGTAGTAGCAGTAGTGCCAGTAGCAGTAGTAATAGTAGTAGTGCTATAATTCATTTACATCTTTTAGTAGCAGTAGTAGTGACAGTAGCCGTAGTGTTAGCAGTAGTAACAGTAGGAGAAGTTGTAGTAATAGTAGTAGTATAAGTAATAGTAGTAGCAGCAGTAGAAGTAGCAGTAGTAGCAGAAGTAGTAGTAGTAGTAGTCGTAGCAGCAGTAGTAGTAGTAGTAGTAGTAGTAGTAGTAGAAGTAGTAGTAGAAGTAGTAGTATTAGTGTTAGTAGTAGTAGTAGTAGTAGTAGTAGTAGTAGTAGTAGTAGTAGAAGTAGAAGTAGAAGTAGAAGTAGAAGTAGTAGTAGTAGTAGTAGTAGTAGTAGTAGTAGTAGTGGTAAAAGTAGAAGTAGTACTAGCAGTAGTAGTAGTAGTAGTAGAAGTAGTAGTAGTAGTAGTGGTAGTAGTAGTAGTAGTAGTAGTAGTAGTAGTAGTAGTAGTAGTAGTAGTAGTAGTAGTAGTAGTAGTACTAGCAGTAGTAGAAGTAGTAGTAGTAGTAGTAGTAGTAGTAGTAGTAGTAGTAGTAGTAGTAGTAGTAGTAGTAGTGGTAGTAGTAGTAGTAGTAGTAGTAGTAGTAGTAGTAGTAGTAGTAGTAGTAGTAGTAGTAGTGGTAGTAGTAGTAGTAGTAGTAGTAGTAGTAGTACTAGCAGTAGTAGAAGTAGTAGTAGTAGTACTAGCAGTAGTAGAAGTAGTAGTAGTAGTAGTAGTAGTAGTAGTAGTAGTAGTAGTAGTAGTAGTAGTAGTAGTGGTAGTAGTAGTAGTAGTAGTAGTAGTAGTAGTGGTAAAAGTAGAAGTAGTACTAGCAGTAGTAGTAGTAGTAGAAGTAGTAGTAGTAGTAGTAGTAGTAGTAGTAGTATAAGTAGTATTAACGAACTCCTTCAGGACTGTCTCTTGCCCCTCGGTAAAGTTTCAGGAAGTCTGGGGAAACTTCAGAAAACTGAAAGACCCATAAAGAGAGAGAGAATTAGGAGCATAATGCCATCATCCTCATCTGGCCAATGGCATTGTCCCGTTAATACCGAGACGATGATAAATGCCGCTCCCTGGAGGGTTCGGAAATTAGCATAGTTTGGTCTGGATTATGTGAGATCATTCGAATCTGCGAGGATTACGGGAACAATCTTTAATTAAACTACTGCAGGAGAGCTGAGCCTGGCATATGAGGGGGACCTCTAATTGTTCCCCGCCGGGGAAATATTAATATTAATTGCTAGTTTGATGTTCATTGACGAGCACCTACGATCAAGATGGACAACCTCCACACGAGTCGGTGGGTCGATGCCATAGTATCACTGAGGTTCGGTGTTTCGGTTTCTAGTTTTCGAACACACTGCCAGGGTCTGAACCATCTTGTGATATGACTCTCTTCTCTCTCTCTCTCTCTCTCTCTCTCTCTCTCTCTCTCTCTCTCTCTCTCTCTCTCTCTCTCTAGCACTACCTACTACTATTCATTATCGAAATATGTGCGTACAGCAAACCTCAGAATCTGGAATTGTGGTAGACTTACCTAAAATTTCGGTCAAAGAAATCATCGGTATCATTTCTCTCGTTTCTGATCTCGGAGCCACGTTCGAGCTGCTTCGTGAGCTGCCTTAACGAGTCAGCTCAAGCGAGCTTCTTTACCCTCATCAACTTCGTCAATAAGTTTATCCTCAGATGCCTGAGGCTCTTGTGTAACGACCCGTGGTTATCTAAGGATAAATGATAAAGTAAAAGTAACCCAAAGTATGTTTCTTTTGTGTGAACTAACCCGGGTCGAAACAGTATTTATTCTGTATTCCAACCGAATGTGAACCCGGGGCACCAAAACCTCGCATCTAAGGAGTATATTGTTGAGCCAAACGCGGGTATGATGATGGATTGAGAGTATGTTATGAGGTCAGTATATTGGTGAGCGTGAGGCACATGCGTCAATGACCTGAGAGTATGTGAATATCCCATGAAAAAGTATATCAAGGCAATACGAGCGAGTATACTGATATACTCGATCCTATTACCCCCTGTAAGAGGGGCAGGTACATAGTATAATAGGAGAGAGTATATTCCCGTAATGGCACAGGGTATAATCTAGGAACAAGGAGCAAGTGCGTCACAATGTAAGATTAAAGGTAAAAGAATTTGCAGAAAATTCGTGTAGAAACGTTTTCGTACGATTATCCAAATATCTACAATAAACTGTGAAGAATGTTTTACCCTCGGTCTGGATACGTTAAGGCAAATGACATTTCAATACCGGTTTAGCGTTTGGTATGAAAGAAAAGACGTCGAATTGAATTCTATTCTACAAATTGATTCCTTTTCATTAACGAGCAATGATAACCATCGTAGCCTTTTTCCCCTAAAGAGCCCGAATTCCTTTGAACCATTAGTTCGTTCATCGTCTGGAATTAAATGTATGAACAAGGAAGATCTCAACTGACCTTGTTAGCAAGCCAAGTGAATCAACTCGTGACCAGCCAAGACTCTGCGTAGATCGGCAGCCACAGAGGTGGTGGAGGGTGGCCTACAACTGGCTGGAATAGCGCAACGGAACCTCACCTCCACCACACACGCACCACACACACACACACACACACACCGTCCCGCTTGCCCTAACACGACCCTTGCTTGCTTGACTGTGGACACACCACATTCAACCAACCAGATGAGGAAGTTAATGGTTGATAATGTGTCATTTTATTATTTATACCATTTATTTCTGTCCCCCACATTGTGAAGCATTGGATTTCCTAACCCCTTGATATCTTCCTGTCATACAAGTGGCGTTAAAACCTGATACCTCATTCCTTGATCTATCTCGCCAATTCTGTAGTTGAACGTGACCTAAATCATTTACATTGGGTTCAGTCTGTCCACGTTGCTAGCTCTTGTTAACGCTAATTAGGGCAAATATACGGCATAAAGGGGGAGAGCTTCGGAATCTTCCATGGTTTTCGCATCTCGGACATAAATTGCGAATTTACAAATCGCAAAAATGGCATATTTTTCTTCCCCGACCAGGAGCCAGCATCTGTGGTTGCATGAGATTTATACCTCGCTCCTGTGGAGAAATTTGGAGTCAGCTGTCGCCCCTCTGGCCTCACTCCTGTGCCACAGACATACCACAGGCTTGGGCCCCCCCACAGAAGTCAAGTGCTATATTATACTATGGGATCATAGGAGACTAGGAACGTATATGTCCAGTGGGGGATTTAAACGTCTCCTAATTTACTGAAAAAATGGGATAATTTTTGTCTTGTCTCTTTTGGTGGGGTAAAGCGTTAGCTAGCCTCTATTTCTCCGCCGTAGGACCCACTGTGTCCTTAGAACACCAAGAAGAAGATCTATTTCAATCGTGCGGAGCTGAAGGATTTTTGATGGACTGACGAGGTCCTTCGTCGACAACTGGGTATTATTACCCAGCTGGCACCAGACGCGAGGCCAGCCAACCGGCCAGGCCTCTTCTTTTTTTACGCTGGCGAAGCTTCAGGTTCGTCTGTCATTCCCTCCAACGCTGTGATCACAACCAGTCGATTAAGAGATGCCTTTCAATTTTCTTGTTTTGGTTTTTTCTCCTGACTGGACGCTGATTGGCCTGAGAGCCGCCAATGACTGCGCTTCGCTGAAGTACGTCACTGTGACGGCATCAGGTAAACAGACCAGAACGCGCGGGGGACCCAGTTCAACATTTCTCTACTAAAAACACGCAGTTTGAGGGTTGTTCTAAGTAGAAAATTGACTTAATCTTTTTTCCTTTTTCTTTAAGATCATATGAATTCACTCGTTACCTGTCCCTGTAGCTAACGGGTGGTTATTACAGTATATATTGCAGTACTGCTTTATCGCGAGTGCGTCGGAGGAGGGAGGTATCACATTAGATGGTTGATATACGGACGACAAATTGGAATAATGATTAACGCGAATCAATTTGTGTCCACGTTGAGAGTTTGTGGAATACCAGGATGGGTGATGGAATGTCACCAGAACGTCAAGTGGTTCTCACACCACAACACTCGACACCTGGTGGCCTTTACATCAACACAGGATTCCACACCTGGTGACCTTCCACATATAGTGACTTTCCACACCGGGGTGACCTTCATATCAACAAAGCATTTCACACCTGGTGACCTTTACCTTACAACAACACTCCACACCTGGTGACCTTCCATACCTGGTGACCTTCCACATCTGGTGATCTTCCACACCAGGTGACCTTTACCTTACAACAACACTCCACACCTGGTGACCTTCTACACCAGGTGACCTTTACCTTACAACAACACTCTATACCTGGTGACCTTCCACACCTGGTGATCTTTACCTTACCACAACACCCGACACCTAGTTTGACCTCCTACACCTGGTGACCTTTACTTTAGCACAACACCCCACACCTGTTGTCTGACCTCCTACACCAGGTGACCTTTACCTTACCAAAAGACTCCGCGCCTGGTGACCTTCCACACCTGGTGACCTTCCACACCTGGTGACCTTTACCCCAAAGCCTCGTGGCCTCACCAGATAACTCGTGACATCATAACACACCACATTTTTCCACTGTGATATACTGAATAACCTTGTCGTTTTAAAAGCGACATAGCCTCGAGGTGTGTCTCTTATCTTTCCTTCACTTGTTGCAGTCCATTGTATCAAGGCCACACAGGCCAAAGGTCAAAGGTCGAACTGATAGCATGGCCTAATTTCATCAAATAGGATTATGAGCCGCTGTAATCATCTGGTGGTTGAGGTGTCTAGTGACCATATGCGAAAATGTTTCAAAAAACAGTTTCTTAAGAGTTCTGACCAGTCGTGGTTTTATGAGGAGGTGTTTACCCTGAGGTCAGTACTCTCCGTGATGAGGAAATGCTAACCTGTAGGTCAATACATCCCTTGACGAGAAGGTAATGACCTCATGCATTAGCCTAAGGTCAATACATTCTTAGGTGAGAAAATTCTGAATGTGGATCAATAGATTTTCTTGAGTTAAAAAAAAGAGACCTCAGATCAATACACTCCTTTCCCTGACAAGGTATTGACCTAAAATCAATATACACTCCTCCACCAGACAGACATCAGATACACGTATCTTTGAGACTGGTGTTTGGGCATCAACACTGCCTCTTGGGGTCTGTTATACAGACCTCCCTAGTCCAACCGAGACTGTGTACCAGAGGGATTGGCATGTGGAGATGGAAGATAGATCCTGGCTTCACAGACCTTCCTCTCTTCCCCTTTCTCTCCATCACAACACCCAGTAGTTCTGGCACGCTTAGTCTTCTCCCCGCCCACACAGAGCACCTGGTGGAAGCGACCTGAAGAGGTAAAGGAACGTACCACAGGGATAAAAAGAAAAGTATAGATAATAATCACGAGTGATTTTCCACTTCTATCCACATCATCCCTCTATCCCTCATTCTTTCCCTACTCTTATCTCCCATCCACCTCCTTTTCCATCCCCTCCTTACCCGTCTCGTCATCGAAAAAAGAGATTCCCCCTCCTCCTCCTCCCTCCTCACATCCTCATTCCTCACAAGGATGTGGATTAAAGGGATCCAGGCACTCCTGGTTGATCCTGTCGACCATCTAGCTCTATATACAGCCACAAAGGTTCAGATTAATTTCAGCCTCAACTCACCTACGTAGCCCGATCCCCTCCCAAGGAGAGGAGAGGGGAGGGGAAAAAGAATCAGAATCCTCTTTTGTCGTTTTGGAATTCTTGAACTCTGGGTTTGAGAGTCGGTGAAAAGCGTTAATTACTCCAGCTTTTCAGGGATCTGATTTGTCTGAAGAGCTGCAGGATCAGTTACCAGCCAGACATTGAAGGGAATGGCTGGGTTTGGAGAGAGAAGAGAGAGAGAGAGAGAGAGAGAGAGAGAGAGAGAGAGAGAGAGAGAGAGAGAGAGAGAGAGAGAGAGAGAGAGAGAGAGAGGGGGGGGGGGGGGGGAGAGACTGACCATGGGAGTAAGATACTGGAGAAAGATACCCAACAGAGAGAGAGAGAGAGAGAGAGAGAGAGAGAGAGAGAGAGAGAGAGAGAGAGAGAGAGAGAGAGAGACGGACAGACAGAGTCTCAAATATCAACATTTCCACGCTTTGCCAGTGCAGCAAAGCCAAGCTTCAAGGTACTCTCTATAAAGCAGACCTTGGCTACACTGGCTTTATCATCTGACCAGCGCTGTTGACAGATGATAATCAACGAAAGCTAATTAAGACATGACTCATTAATGGGCAGCTAAATTGGCTTGGCAAAGCAATATTTAGGTCAGAGTTCATCCAGTGTTGGCTAGAGTTGGGTTATAAAATTTGATCTATGCTCTCGCATGACATACTGAAGTAAGAAAGACACCTGATTTATTCACTGGGATGTGTACAGGGCGAAAGAGGTGAGAGAGAGAGAGAGAGAGAGAGAGAGAGAGAGAGAGAGAGAGAGAGAGAGAGAGAGAGAGAGAGAGAGAGAGAGAGAAGTAATGATCGAGAGAGAGCGAAAGAAGGGTGGGAAAAGAGGTTAAATGTAGGGAGAAATCAAGGCAAACGGGAAGATAAGAAGGAAATAGTGAGAGATAACAAGTCTTTATCTATACTCTTATATGCTGACTTGGCCAAGCGTACGTGGGCCTCAGGACTCTTAGCTACCGGAAGATGAGATAAAACAACTGCCCAACTTTATATATATATATATATATACATATATATATATATATATATATATATATATATATATATATATATATATATATATATATATATATATATATATATATATTTACTTCATAAACGTATCTTAATGGCGCTATGAACATCTCAGATGTTTACATGTATTGCAATAATTCTCTATATAATTCATTCGGGATGAAAACATGTAGGAAGACATCAAATCATATCTAAAACAGAATATATATATATATATATATATATATATATATATATATATATATATATATATATATATATATATATATATATATATTTTTTTTTTTTTTTTTTTTTTCTTTGTCGCTGTCTCCCGCGTTTGCGAGGTAGCGCAAGGAAACAGACGAAAGAAATGGCCCAACCCACCCCCATACACATGCCTTGATTCAATCCACTGACAGCACGTCAACCCCGGTATACCACATCGCTCCAATTCACTCTATTCTTTGCCCTTCTTTCACCCTCCTGCATGTTCAGGCCCCGATCACACAAAATCTTTTTCACTCCATCTTTCCACCTCCAATTTGGTCTCCCTCTTCTCCTCGTTCCCTCCACCTCCGACACATATATCCTCTTGGTCAATCTTTCCTCACTCATTCTCTCCATGTGACCAAACCATTTCAAAACACCCTCTTCTGCTCTCTCAACCACGCTCTTTTTATTTCCACACATCTCTCTTACCCTTACGTTACGTACTCGATCAAACCACCTCACACCACACATTGTCCTCAAACATCTCATTTCCAGCACATCCATCCTCCTGCGCACAACTCTATCCATAGCCCACGCCTCGCAACCATACAACATTGTTGGAACCACTATTCCTTCAAACATACCCATTTTTGCTTTCCGAGATAATGTTCTCGACTTCCACACATTCTTCAAGGCTCCCAGAATTTTCGCCCCCTCCCCCACCCTATGATCCACTTCCGCTTCCATGGTTCCATCCGCTGCCAGATCCACTCCCAGATATCTAAAACACTTCACTTCCTCCAGTTTTTCTCCATTCAAACTCACCTCCCAAATGACTTGACCCTCAACCCTACTGTACCTAATAACCTTGCTCTTATTCACATTTACTCTTAAATTTCTTCTTTCACACACTTTACCAAACTCAGTCACCAGATAGATAGATAGATAGATAGATAGATAGATAGATAGATAGATATAGATAGATAGATAGATAGATAGATAGATAGATAGATATAGATAGATAGATAGATAGATAGATTTAAATATATATGACGAAGGTAAATGGTTCAGTGAAAGTCTTGAAAGGTTCCCGCGCCGAAACGAAATGTCTACCGTTATAAACTCGGGACGTTCAAAATCAGAATTGAATTAGTTTGTGCGTCAGACATCCCTCCTCGCGTCAGCCCTTTAAAGCTAGCGTGTCTGGGGCATTTAAACCTTGCTCACCGAGGGGTTTAAAATGGACGCTGACAGGCAGGCATTCACGCCCCTGGCGTCTCAGGACGTTTAAAGTTTTGTCGCGCCAGCGGCCCTTTTTAATTCGTCGCCTTCCACGACAGTTAACTCGGCGCAAAGCTGACATCTGTGGCGCATTTTTTTCGCGCCAAATTTCCCTCCTAGGAAAAAAAAAAAAGAAAAAACGGTCCAATGACGTTGAAAAGCGTACTTTAAACGCGCCAAAACTGTCACCTTCCTGATTTGAACACGACTAACGAGCCATGATCTTAGTGTTAGTTTACGTACGTTTGATTTAATGATATCTTAAGATTCTCGTAAGATCATTTCACGACGCAGCGCTTAAGGGGAAAGAACCCTCAAAAGTCATACAACAAAGGGGAAAAAAAAGGGGGGGAAAAATGGTTGAGACGAACAGTGGCTCCTCCGTTCCCTTTGTTTACACTTCGTAGCCCAGCTAAGAATTAGCGCCCGCGGCCCACCTCCTCCTCGGTCGAAATTTTGCTCAATAACGCGCCGAAGAATGAGGTTCAACGGACCAAAAACAAACGCCTACACTTAAGCAAATATGCAGCAGCTGGGGGAAAACAAACCCACCTTTAAACTCCTGGTGCCTTCCAGACGTTTAAACTCGGTTCACAAGGAGATATTCAACGCGTGCGCGCGCAGCGGTAAACGCCATGAAGCAACCCGTATCTTCGTGAGGATATAGTGGACTAAAACAATCCAGCATTCACAGTGAGGTTACCGGAGGCCAGGAAGTGGGTTGGAATAAGCCAGCGAGTAAACCCTGGAGGATGAAGGGGAGCAACACAACTCTTTGATAATTGATTGTAGAGGTAAAGAACTTAAATGAATTAGAGAAACGTGTGTGTGTGTGTGTGTGTGTGTGTGTGTGTGTGTGTGTGTGGAGGTGGGGTGGTGGAGATATTCATTAAAATAAGGAAGGGGAAGAGTCTAAAGAGACTCTTAGAAATATATAGAAATGGGACACCTATGCTCTCTACCACAGATGGAATTACCAGACCTGTGTCATATCTGTTGTTGTCTACCACAGATAGAAATGACATACCTGTGGTCTCTCCCTCAACCAGATCTCTCATACTTGTGGTGTCTTCCACGTACAGAGCTGCCACACCTGTGGTACCTACCACAGACAGTTTAACTACACCTGTGGTACCTACCACAGACAGTCCTGCCACACCTGTGGCGCTTCCCACAGACAGGCAACCACAGTATTACCAACTTGGTGAATGACGAATACAAGTCAATTCAAGTGGCTCAGTGTTCCCCTTTCCTGTCTCTGTTTCATTCCTTATTCCCTCCTTCCGTCCCGTTCCTTTCCTTCCCCATCCACCCTCCCCTTCCCATTGTTCAGGTTTCCTTTACTATTTAAAGCGTGAAATAGGAAAGACGAGGGCGTATCAGGGACAGTGGGGAAAGATCCTCTTACCAGAGAACTGAAATGTTGATGCTTGCCTGATGATGCTGGGAACGGCGAAGATGTAATAAAAGGATGGGATAGGATAAAGGAAAGAAAAAAAGAGATGATAGAGGAAGTCTATGAGATGAGAGAGCAAATAGAAAACGAGGATGACCAAATCAGGGGGGAAAATCCTGTGAGTTGCAGAGGAAGGCCTGGCAGAAAACGTGACGTTATTTCAGCCAATAAGAAAAAAGGAGAAGGAGCAAAATATTCGATACATAAGACGTCCGGAAGATCATAACAGAAAACGGGAGATGACAACAAAAGAATAAAACAACACACGTAGGAAAAAAAAAAAAAGGGAGGAGGGGTATTGATAAAGGTGGAGCGGCTACAGGAGATAATAATAATATCCTCTCCCTTGCTTTATTTACTTCCGTTGTCTCTCAGGATTTACTACTAATGAAATCTTTGTTCTTTATTGCCTGCAGCGTATCCCTGCAAGCAAGGAGGGAGGTTGGAAGGCGCTCTGAGGGGAAATTCTGGTGATGATATAAAGGAGAGGTGGGGAAAGTGAGGCGTCATGCACCAACGGGGATTGTTGGAGTGATGTGAGGGAGTGTTGGAGGTAGGGATGAGGACTCCTAATGTGAGGGAGTGTTGGAGGTAGGGATGAGGACTCCTAATGTGAGGGAGTGTTGGAGGTAGGGATGAGGACTCCTAATGTGAGGGAGTGTTGGAGGTAGGGATGAGGACTCCTAATGTGAGGGAGTGTTGGAGGTAGGGATGAGGACTCCTAATGTGAGGGAGTGTTGGAGGTAGGGATGAGGACTCCTAATGTGAGGGAGTGTTGGAGGTAGGGATGAGGACTCCTAATGTGAGGGAGTGTTGGAGGTAAAGCTGAGGAATTAAAGGAGATGGGACAAGCGGGAGTTGGGCGTCGCCTCTCTGGATGTCATAACACAAAACCGAGGTGAAGTGTGGTGTGTGTGGTGGTGTGTGTGTGTGGTGAGGGTTGAGACTGGAGGACCAACAGCTGAGGGTGATGTGTGGTGGTGACCCACACCTGAAGGTGATGTTTGCAGTGTGGTGAGTGTGGCGGGTCGTGGTGTTATGAGTGATGGGCGACCTCATGTCTGACAGACAGAGAACAGGAAGTTGAGACAGAAACAAACAGACGGTGAAGACAGATAGGCGACCAAACAGAGGGACAAAGACAGATAAACACAGACACAGAGAATAAGATATATATATACAGAGACACAAAATGCATACCAACATACCTGACCTACGTATTACCGCCCACAGAAAACGCACCAAAAATACACATACATTTTTAGACGCATATTCTTACCTCCAGAAGTATTTTTCTGGTTTTATTATTTGTCTCTTGCATGAAAATGCTTCGCGTGGCTTCATGTTAAACCTTGTCCTCTCTCTACCCCTTCCGTTGTCAGGCGATGTACTATCCCTTCCACTGCATCTGTCTGCACACTGGACCTTGCACTCCCCCTCCTGCTACTGTTACTGTCAGCAGCCTGTACCCTGTACCGTCCCTCAGGCTGTACCCTGTACCGTCCCTCCGGCTGTACCCTGTACCGTCCCTCAGGCTGTACCCTGTACCGTCCCTCAGGCTGTACCCTGTACCGTCCCTCCGGCTGTACCCTGTACCGTCCCTCAGGCTGTACCCTGTACCGTCCCTCCGGCTGTACCCTGTACCGTCCCTCCGGCTGTACCCTGTACCGTACTTCTTGCTTCTTTACTTCCCATCTTTATCATGCGTCAGGTAACGTTATCTCTCCTGCTGTGGACGTCACCTTTAACTCATCTCTCCTCCTCACCTCCATCTTCATCTCCCTCAACATGACCCTAGGTAACGCCTCATCTCCAGCCTCGTCATCTCCCACAACATTACCATGGGCGGCGCCTCGACCTCCTGCCTCATTTTCCTCATCATTTTCCACCTCATTTCCCCGAGTCCCACGCTATTTTCCACGCCTACGTCTGCCCTGCTCTTTTTCCTCATTTCGTTTCTGTTTCCTCTCCTTCTTTCTTGTTTCCTCCTTCCAGTATCCTTATATGTATTTCCCTTTTCTCCATTTCCTTCCCAGGAGCTGCCTGTTCCTCTACTTCCCTCCCAGGAGCTGCCTGTTCCTCTAATTCCCTCCCAGGAGCTGCCTGTTCCTCTACTTCCCTCCCAGGTGCTGCCTGTTCCTCTACTTCCCTCCCAGGAGCTGCCTGTTCCTCTACTTCCCTCCCAGGAGCTGCCTGTTCCTCTACTTCCCTCCCAGGTGCTGCCTTTTCCACTACTTCCCTCCCAGGTGCTGCCTTTTCCACCACTTCCCTCCCTCCCTCCCTCCCTGTGCTTGGTGAAGTCTCTCCCCTCCCGAGGTCACACGACCCTGAGCTCCCATCGTCTTCCCTGGCGACACCCACCATCATTGCTTATGAACAGGCGTCTCAGAGTCCTTGAAGGATTTGCCCCCACCTATCTCTGTCTTGGAAGAGGATGATAACCCTCTCTCCGGAGATAACTGAGGCTAACTACGGCTCTCAAGGACTCTCTAGGATTCTCTTGGGGTCCAAATGCAGAATGGAGGGTGATTAGGGGAAGGTCCTTCCTCGTTCGCGCCTTTGTGGACTTCTGACCTGTTTGTTAGGCTGGCCAAGGCCACCGGGACTAAAGACCTTCACGGTGTTGTTATTGTCTACTGTGTTCCAGCTGGTGGCACAAGACAGCCAGCTGGTGTGGTGCCAGCAATCTCTGACAACCCCCCCCAAGCGCATAGTGTGACCTCTGACCCCAACCCCTCAGCCAAAGTCGTGACCTTTGACA